>NW_010389305.1:0-9711 GCF_000710305.1 Buceros rhinoceros silvestris
GTTTGGTTTTACCTATGTTCAGGCTATTAGCGGTGAAAATATATGGTCCAAAGAAGGTATTTAGTAATAAACCATCTATGAACTGGAGTCACTACTACACTTTCTACATATAGAAAGATTGAGTGCCACGTGTTCTTGGCTTAAAGTAAAACTGATAGTAATTTATTTTTGAACCTCATATTCATAATATGTCATACTTCATGTTACATTCTCAAAGTATTTTATTTTGCTTGGTCTTCAGAGCTAAAACCTGCATGCTGATAGCAAAGAAGCTAGAACGATGGGAGTGACTAACCTCTGGCAAATCCTTGAGCCTGTGAGACAACCTGTCAACTTGAGCAGCCTCAAAGGGAAAACGCTTGCTGTTGATTTAAGTCTGTGGGTTTGTGAAGCACAGACTGTTAAAAAGATGATTGGAGTAGTTACCAAGCCACACTTGAGGTATGGTATCTGTATGAACTATTGTAGCCAAAAGTCTTGGAACTCTATAATTTAGGTATGATACTTATTCCAAATTCAAGACTACCTCTGAAATTCATATTGATGTCTTGTTTTGATTCTGTTGTTATCATCTGTGCTACATATGTAAAAAGGGTTTGAAGTGCCAACTTGACCGTACTGGCTGAATTCAAATTAATGCTCAGGTACAAACAGAAGTTCTTGGGCCCAGCCTACCTTGTCTTGAGCTCTCGACTGCAGATAAGGATGAGATGGATGTAAACAGAACCATGTTTGTCTTACTGTGGTGTAGCGCTCTGTGATGCATGATTATCAAGGAACACAAATGTACTAATTTTGATATATTTCTGAGGTGGTGTGATGGAACCTAGTATGGGAGTTTCAGCTGTTTATTACAGCAGTTTGGATGCTAGGCAATTCAGAGCATACTGAGAGTCATGCATGCTCTAGCCTAATATGGCTTATAAATTAAAATTCTAGTTAGACCCCATGTTGAATTCAATATATTTAAATTCCTCCTAAATTCCTCAGGTTTATGAACAACCTTGAAGATTATGTATGATTTTAATTTAAATTAATCACAAAGTTAAGGTGGAAAGAAATATAAGCAGTTGTAACTTCAGTGCACTGTTTTCTGCACGTGATGCTGACAAAAATGAAAATGTATGCAAATTTTCAGAAATATGTTATTGTTTAGCTCAAGAATACTGAATTACTAGCTGCTGTTAGATGTTCCTTTGGCTTCAGTTGAATTCAGCTGATATGAAATATCAGTAGCATCTGAGAGTAATTTCTTAAAATGTTTATATTTATTACTCAAAATGGATAATAAACTATAAAACTTGAAGCATGACCAAAGTCATTACTTCCCTCTGATAGGATATCCTGTGTGCAGTAGAATGGAAACATCAGTCCAGATCTCGTTATGCAGCCTTTCCAAACAAGGCAAAGGGATTTCTACCAAAAAATTAATGTTTTCAGGCAATTGGTAATTAAATTGTTATCCTAAGTATTTTAGAGAAACTTACTGTAAGTGAATGATTTTTATATAATTTGTGAAAATAGAACTAGCCTCAATAGATCAGCATAGCATTTTTTACCAATAGCAAATGTACAAAATTAAATCTAGAGTAATGGTCTTTTCATGTCAGTCAAAGACATGTAAATGTTTGGTCTACTTCTTTTGAAAGATTGATTCTGGAATTACTGGAAAAAATCATGTGCTGTCTGATATTACTGCTCTCAATCTTACTGTTGTAGATCAAATAGAATATTATTGCTCCCTTGCAAAGTTCCACCCATGAGTGGTGCTGGTTTGCATGGGAAATAAATTGGCATGGTAATGGTGTCTGTGAGTCCGTCTAATACCACAGCATTCAGTCACTTTATAATCCAATGTACCTGTATTGATAGATTTGGGATTAAAATTTTATGTAAAAGCATCAATATGGATATGTGTTTGGAAGCAAAGTTTGGATACTGATTGGGTTTTTTAAACCTTTTAGATTTCCTTAGGTCTTTACACCTAAAAAAAATGTTTCTAGCCCTTATGTGGTATTTTCTTGGGAATCTTGTAAAGCTGTTACAAGTTCATAGTAAAACAACTTTGACCAAAGAAGTGAGACAGGTAAAAGGTTTGTTAGCTTGGGAGTGAGGGAATAATAAAAGGCGTAGAGAAAGCAAAGATTTTTTTTCTAGGGTAGGCTGAGGGATATAAGTAAAATGCCTGAAGAAATTGGGCTTCTCTAATTCTGCAGCTTATGGAATACCTTGCTTTGTTGCAGAAACCTGTTTTTTCGGTTCTCTTTCTTAACATCAATGGGAATTAAACTAGTGTTTGTCATGGAGGGAGAGGCCCCCAAATTGAAAGCAGACACCATGAGTAAGAGGAATGAGATGCGCTATGGACCTTCAAAGAAAGCTGGAACTGCAAGAACAGGGAGATCTTTATTTAAAGCAATTTTAAAAGAGGTGAGTAATTGAGGGCTGTGTTTCAGTATTTTTAATGTGATAGGAAGAAATCTTAACCAAATTAAATGTAAGAACTTGAAAGAATTAATAGTTTTCTACACAACACGTTTCAACAGTGTTTTGAGGGAACACGTGCCTTTGAAATTGGGCCTTACACATCTGTTAAAGGTTGTTGTAGAAGAGGGACAATGTCAGTTAGGATAATTTTCTTGTTTGATGTGTTCCTGTGCGTGTTATGCTGTAAGGAACCACAGTCATGACTGAATGTTCAACTCAATTCAGCTTCCTTGTTCAGTACTTATTGTGTCCATGTTGATACTTTTTTTTTCCCCCCTAGATGGGGCTGTACATGAAAACAGGAATTCATTGTGTAGTTATGTAAGCTAAGTCAGTGTGTTTTTGAAGGGATACACAGAACTGTTCTGTAACCTAGATCTATGATCTGATAAACTAGTTGAATAGTCAAAAGGATATGCTTGTTGGAAACTACTAAATTTAGGCTAAGAGAATTGTAAAGTCATCTTGCTATAGATGATTGAGACAACTCTGGATGAAGAGACCTCCTATTCTGTAGTTTTCTTAATTCATTGTTGTAGATATTTAAGCATTTTTGTGTATTAATTTTATGAAATAGAATTTTTAGAGGTTTATGACTTCAGCAGATAGAATTTAAAAATAAATGAATTGATACATTCAATAATGAATTTTTTTCTGAAATTTTAAGTGATACGTATGAGTATATCTCACTATGTCCTATACTGTGGTCCAGTCTTCCTAGGCTGACAGTACTATACTTTAATGATTGATTTTCACAGAATCATTGGGTTGGAAGAGACCTCTAAAATCATCAGGTTCAGCCATTCACCCTGTACTGCCAGGGTCCCTAAACCATGTCCCTCAGCACCACATCTAAACATCTTTTAAATACCTTCAGGGACTGGGACTCCATCACCTCCCTAGGTAGCCTGACCAATGCTTCACAACCCTCTCTGTGAGGAAAGTTTTCCTAATATCCAACCTAAACCTCACTTGACTCAAGTTGAGGCTGTTTCCTCTCATCCTGTCACTTGTTACATGGGAGAAGAGACTGACCCCAACCTCACTACAATCTCCTTTCAGGAAATTGTAGAGAGCAATGAGGTCTTCCCAAACCTCTTTTTTTCCAGACAAACAAATGCAGTTTCCTCAACTGCTCCTCACAGGACTTGCTCTCCAGACCCTTCACCATGCCCTTCTCTGGACATATTCCAGCACCTCAGTATCTTTCTTGAAGTGCAGGGTCCAAAACTGAACACAGTACTCAAGGTGTGGCCTCACCAGTGCCAAGTCCAGGGGGACAACCACTTCCCTACTCTGGCTGGCCACACTAGTTCTGAGACAAGCCAGGATGCTCTTGGCTGCCTTGGCACGCTGCTGGCTCATCTTCAGCTGGCTGTCAACCAACACCCCCAGGTATTTTTCCACCAGGAAGCTTTCCAGCCACTCTTCCCCAAGGCTGTACTGTTGCAGGGGAGTTGCTGTGACCCGAGTGCAGGATCTGGCACTTGGCCTCATTGAACCCCATATCACTGGCCTTGGCCCATTGATCCAGCCTGTCCAGACTGCCCTGTAGAGCCTCCTGACCTTCAAGCAAATCAACACTCCTGCCCAACTTGGTGTCATCTGCAAACTTACTGAGGGTGCATTTGATTCCTTCATGCAGCTCATCGATAAAGATGCTAAAGAGAACAGGCCCCAGTACTGAGCCTGGGGAGCACCACTTGTGACTGGCAACCAAGTGGATTGAAACCCACTCAACATCAGTCTTTGAGTCTGGCCATCCAGCCAGTTTTTTTAATCCAGTGAAGAGTACACTCATCCAAACCATGAGCAGCCAGCTTCTCCAGGAGAATACTGGGGGAAACAATGTCAAAGGCTTCACTAAAGTCTAGGTAGAAAACATCCATCGTTCTTCCCTCATCTACTGAGCAGGTCACCTTGTCATAGAAGTAGATCAAGTTGGTCAAACAGGACCTGCCCTTCATAAACCCATGCTGACTGGGCCTGATCGCCTGGTTGTCCTGTACGTGCTGCATGATGGCACTCAAGACGATCTGCTCCATAACCTTCCCTGGCACCCACGTCAGACTGACCACCTTGTAGTTCCCTGGGTCCTTCTTGTAGATCGTGTCACATTTGCTAATCTCCAGTAGTCTGCTACCTCCCCAGTTAGCCAGGACTGCTGGTAAATGATGGAAAGTGGTTTGGTGAGCGCTTCTGTCAGCTTCTTGAGAATTCTTGGGTTGATCCCATCTGACCCCGTAGACTTGTGCACATCTAAGCCATACAATAGTTCACTGTTCCCTCTTGGTTTATGGGACCTTGATTCTGCTCCCTGTCTGTGTTCCTGTTCAAGGGGCTGGGCACTCAGTGGACTGGTCTTACTCTTAAAGACTGAGGCAAAGAAGGCATTTGCTACCCCAGCCTTTTCCTCATCCTGAGGCACTGTGTTCCCCCCACATCCAGCAAAGAATGGAGATTCTCCTTAGCCCTCCTTTTGCTGTTAATGTGTTTATAAAAACATTTTTAATTGTCTTTTATGGCAGTGGTCAAGGTAAGTTCTAGCTGGGCTTTAGTCCTTCTAATTTTCCCTCTGTGCAGCCTTGCAAAATTGTTATAATCTTCCTGAGTGGCCTCCTTTTCCATAGGCCATACATAGTCTTTCCTTTCCTTCTGGAGTTCCAGACAAAGCTCTGCTCAGCCAGGCCTGCCTGCGACCCTGCTGGATTGTCTTGCGGCACACCAGAAAGGCCTGCTCCTCCTCTCAGGGAGTCTCGTGTCTGTCCAGAGGGTGTCTATGCTAGCCCAGTATTCCTACTTGAGTAAGCAGTATTGTTTCATGAAGATAAATATTTCTTTGTTACTCTTCTTTTGAAAACATTCTAAATACCTATTTAAAGCGTAAGGATTTTTGTGAAGGATTAACCATTAATAATCATGCTGTGTGCAAGGCTAGTATGTACTATTTGATCTTAGTTGGATATTTCTTTTCACTCTTTCAGTAAACTATATTTCTTCTGAAGTAGTGTTTGTATTGCTGTAGTGTTCTATCGGCAGTGCAGCAGTTTTTGTATGTGCTCATGTCTGAGAAAACACATGCTAGTAAGTGGAGCTAATTCATCATTCAGTCCCTTTCCTTTTGGATTCCTTCTTTTAGTGTCTCGAACTGCTGGAGTGTTTAGGTGTCCCTTGGGTTCAAGCAGCTGGGGAAGCGGAGGCAATGTGTGCCTACCTCAATGCAAAAGGACATGTTGATGGCTGCATTACCAATGACGGAGATGTCTTCCTATATGGGGCTCAAACAGTTTATAGGAACTTTGCCATGAATGCTAAGGTAATGTACCTCATCCTGTTCTCAACCCCTCTTTAGACCCTTCCCCAGAATCTAAATAGAAGGAAGGACTTGAAATAATTACTTAGATAATATCACACTTACCCTTTAGTAGTTGGATTTGTTTAAAACAATATGTTTAAGACAGGAATGTTTTGTTTGATTAGCTGGGAATCCGTCTTGGATGTGAGAGCAAAACCTCTGAATTGAAGTACATTTATGGCATTATTGCCTGTGTTTGTAGGGTCCTGGGGACCTCCACGACTCCCGTTCTTGGCAAGCCCCAGCTGCCCCGTGCCCGGGTCTGTGATGTCCGGAGGTAGAGCAGCGGCTCTTTCACGGGCACCCCCTTGCCGTGGGGAAGGAGCTTGTGTGCCCTTGTGAGGTTGAGAGCTGTGCTGGTGGTGGCACGTGCCTCCGGTGGGGTCTCCCAAGCCAGACAGGTCTCAACTGAAGGGTCAGACAAAGTGTGTCCACGGGCAGGATGGGCTCACTAGCCTTCGGGCAGCCATCCTAGGAGAAGGACAACTCTGACTCCAAAGCCGGGCAGATGGAGCTCGTTTAGCCTTGTAAGGCATCCATCATCTAAGAGAAGGACACTCTAACCAAACCTACGACCCGAAGGCTTCGCTGTCACCGTCCAAGCTCGCTAGGCGCTGGCAGATGAACCTCAGGTGTAAAGGGTGGAGCCAGTTCCGCGCACGCTGGTGTCTCACCTAAAAAATCCACCACGCAGGCCCGAAGGGTGCACTCATCGCTTGCAGTGAGCATGGGGAAAACCCTTCCCAGATCTTCATTCGCGAAGCCAAGCCATGATGATGATGGTAGTGTCCTGAGATGTGTAATACAAAGCTAAGTAGCAACCTAGGCATATGGTAGTGGTCAGCCTCCTGGGTCTAATAACAGCGTTCACGCACTTGTTTATTACAGGTTTGTTTTATTATGAATGTAGTTACCATTAATACTATTAGTCTCCAACTGAGCATGAATAGGGTAGGGATTGTACATCTGCATCATAATCGTTGCAATCATTCAAAAGACCAAATCTCTTCCAGATCTTTTGCTGACACGTTTATTTGTTAGGAATGCGATTTTTCCAGTACTGGTGGAAGGCAACTCCAAATATCTGTAATTTATACTTCCTTTATAAATCAGAGAAAGGAATGCAGTGGTGAATCTATCACGAAAGTGGACAAAAAATGATACTGAGGTTGGAATTTTAAATAAAGTTCATCTGAAAGACTTCTTCAGAAAATACTTCCGTATTTTGAGAAATACCAAAGAAAACCGACAGAAAAAATGCACTATGAGCAATTAACTTTTTTAAGAGTAATTGAAGTTGATGGAAGATGATTTGCTTTGATTGCACCGTATTTGGGTTCTGTCTTGACCTGTTTCTTTTCTTTCATTTAACTTTCTTATTGTTTATCACCAAAAATGAAGGTGGTCTCAATCTTCCAGGTGTACTTTGTTACATTATCTAAGCCAACATAAAAAATTAATTTCTCTGGCTGTGTGGGGCATCTGATCCAGAAAATTGGATTATTTAGTGGCACTGGCTTGTGTGGGATGTTTTTTTGTCTTTTGGTTCTGTTGGGTTTTTAGGAGCGGGTTGAGCATCTTATGTTTTGATTCATGTTAATCTTGATTTCATGTTATTGTGTTCAAGTCCCTCTACCTTTCAAAGCTTCAAGTGTTCCTTTAGCTCACATCTGATATGCTAGGTAACATTTTAATTATTTTTTTCTTTTTTCACTCAACTAGTACATTAAATGTTTACATGGATTTTAAAATCTGCAGCTCTCGAGAGGACTTACACAGCCACTAGTACTGGGTAATGTTAGCTTTGTCACACTTTTTCTACAAGTAGTAAACAATAAAATCACACCTTGGCTTATTTTAGTTTCTTTCAACAGTTGTTGCCCATACTTCAAACTTGAAATTCCAGAATTGTGGTGTCCATGCATTACATTATGAATGTTTATTGATGCTTTTTTTTTTTTTTGCTGTCAAACCCCTCTTGTGGAATAGACTTATTTCCTGTAGATGGGGGTGAATAGGGGTGGGTAAGGAATCACAGCTGACTGTTCCTTCCCTGGTGTTACAGAAATAACGTGAGTGATAAATTTCTTTTGCAGGATCCACATCTTGACTGTTACACAATGTCTTCTATTAAGGAGAAGCTTGGTTGTGACAGAGAATCTTTAATTGGGCTAGCTGTTCTTCTGGGTTGTGATTATCTTCCAAAGGTAGACAATAATTTTTTTTTTATTAGGTACTTAGACTGTCTTGAAAAACAGCATGTCAAGGGAAATGTGTACATGCTGACAAAACTGCATGACAAAACAATGCATGATTACTGAGATCTAGTGGAAGAAAATGCTTACTAAGTTGCTATAAATTTTATTTCTGCAGGCTTAAAGATAATCAAAATGATTCATTAACATTAATCTTTCTAAAACTGTTTTCTATTATTCCAGACTTCTTTAACAGAGGTGAAGACAAAAGTTTAATTGTTGATTACATTGAGCAAAGATGTGAAAACTGAATTGTTGGTGAGGATGCTTTGTAACCATGGGCATAGAAGTACATCCCCGGCAGAGTAGCTGTGGAAAATTAGAAAAATAGCTTTGTATGTGCTGTTTGGAAGACCTAGTAGTGATAGTTTTGATCTGTAGTTATTAGTAACGTCAGTTTCGGATGCAGTTTGGATGTGTGCCCTTTTAGTTCTGAGGTTTGTAAAAATATGACCTATGAAGAAGTAGAAGTTACCTATTTGAAAGATTTTGTAATGAAGTGAGAGGGATCTCACTCATTACTACTTCACTTTTTTCTTTCTTTTTCTATAAGTACTTGAGCTTTTTTTAAACAGAAGCTGTTGTAATGGCTATTTGAGATGGAAAGAAAGTGGGATGAAACTTGGTTTCCATCCAGTTCATCATACAATGACCTCAGGCAATGGTTGCTCCCATTGAGGCTTGAAGTGGGTATCTAGTTATTCTTAAATCATTGAGTTCCATCCTGATGATAAAGCTGCCCTTTTGAACAACTGTTTCTGAAAGAGCAAATAGCTTTAATTATTTTTTTTTTCTGAGACTTGCTTCTGTTATATTTATTTGTTATTATTACAAAAATCAATGTATATAAAGAGAGGAAGTAACAAAAACAGTGGCTAAGCAGTGGTTATTGTAATGGAATTATCAGCTCCCAGAATGCCAGGCTCTTGCATATTCCTAATGTGACTCAATTATGTGATGTCAGATAGGTCTTTTGAGTTACTGCAGCCCAGCCAAGCGGCTAGAGACAGAATCTTCTAAGGAAAGCTGAATTACAGGAGTGCATTGGGAATGAGGACTGGCAGAACAGATGAAAGAGAATACCACTATAATTGAACTTACTTTGTGGAATAGATATCAAAACGATGCTTTCCTTGCAGAAGCTGAATATTTGATTCTCCACCTGAGGCCAGTCCAATGAGAACTTACAATTGGTTTTGAATATACCTTTATTTCATATGGTTGTGTATAATCAGTTCAGCCATTACAACTGAATAAAAATAAGCTATAGATGTATTTGTAAGAGTGCTATAGAAAGCACACTGCATAAAATCTTTCTATTCAGCTGTACTGATTGTTGGCAAAATAGGGTAAGGATTGAAAGAGAAGTTGGAAAAGCAGTATGTGCATTTTGAATCATGGAGTAGATGACCTTTAAAGGTCCTTTCCAACCCAAACTATTCTAACTGCTCCACAGTGAGCAGGATTCGGGTTGCTCAAGTTGCACAGAGCTTCGTCCAATCTAACTTTGAATGTTTCTGTGGGTGGGTCATCTACCACCTCTCTGGGACACCTGTGCCGGTGTTTTACCTCCCTCATTGTAAAAAATCTCTTCCTTCTATCTAGCTTACACTC
>NW_010389305.1:9825-19427 GCF_000710305.1 Buceros rhinoceros silvestris
TAAATCCATTACCCCTTGTCCCACCTGTCTCTTAAGTTCCACCCTTTTGAGTCTATAATGCAAAAGATCTGTCTCTGTTTGATCTCTCCAAGATAATTCTGAAAAGTTTCAGCTCTCTGGCAGTTAGCTGGCAGGATTGTTACCAGTATTTTATATTGTTGTCCTTTTACAGATAGAAAGAAGGAAAGCAAAACAAGAAAAACTCTTTTGCTGTTGTTTTCTACTTTCTGTACCTAGTTTTGTCTTAGCCACTGTTGGGCATAAGAACATTTTATGCAGCTTGCGTGTTACGCTGGTAGTACAGCTGTAATCTGCCACCTTCTTGTGTCTTTAGAGCTTGGTCAAAAATTATTCTTCTCAATCTATTCTCAACTTATTATCTGGGATAATTTGTGTCATTTCTTTGCATAATGTTATTAAGGTGATTTTAATGAAAATTCCAATACGTTGTCTTTGTCATTATTTAATGCTTCATATTTCTGTTTCTGTAGGGCATTCCAGGAGTTGGAAAGGAACAAGCTTTAAAGTTAATTGAGGCTTTGCAAGGTCAAAATTTATTGCAAAGGTAAAATTAAGATGTATGTTTTGTGTGGAAGTACTTTAATTTTATTTGAAGACTTGCTAGTATGTACTTCAACACCAATGCAGTGTTTGTAATACTTTCATTTGGGCAGTGGGAGTTGAGGAGGGAATAGATTACCACATGCACTGTGTTTGCTAAATGAATTGTGTTTTGCTAGGAAGGCTTCTTAGTTGTTTAAACATTAGGTGATTCCTAGCTCTTTAGCTAGCAGACATGTGTTGATATATTGGAAAGGAAGTCATAGGGACTGATGAGAGACTTTGACTGGTTTTTAATTGGATTGTGAATCAGGACATGAGATACCAAATGCTTTCTGTATTTGTTACCATAATGTGTATGTCAAGACTAGAAATCCAACAATCATATTATTATCTACTGTAAAAAAATCTATTTCAGAAATTGGAAAACTTTTTCTCAGGTAGATGAGAGGTATAAAGGGAGTATTTTTCAATGTTTTGGATATGAAAGTTAGAAATACTTCGTAATCCTTTTAATATCATCCTTTCAGGTTTGAGCAATGGAAAGGAAAATTTCAGTATGATAATAATCTACCTTTGGTTATTAAAAGGGTAATTCACTGTCCTAAGTGCCATCATCCAGGTCAGTGTGAAAAGCATGGAAGTTTATTTTTAGCCTATTTGTTCTGGATTTGTGAGGTGGAGGTGGTGGTTTTTCTGTTTGATTGGATTTGGGGGGTTTTATGACTAGCATTCAAGAATTGCTCTTGACATTCGGATTCTGGCCTCTGTTGATATTTTCAGAGTTGTGTATATGTATTTTTATATAAATATTTTTGAGGCTGGGAACTTGCTTCAAAAATGGAACTAGTTGATAGCAGATGGTATATTTTCACGATGCCATTGTGTGATCCCAAATACGAGCCTTTTTTAACATTATCAGTAAAGAAAGTTTGCTATACTAACAAGCAATTAATGCTTAAGTTGCCTGGATTGGTCTTGCACCAAGAGAACTGAATCCATTTGTATCGCTGGGTTTTGCTGCAGTGTTTTCTTAAAAAGAAATTAAGTCTTAAAGAACCTCATGTTGGTAGCATCTTTGATCAGTGAACATGTTCAAACCCATCACTTGACGGAAAATCTTGTTTCAAATATGTTGTTTATAATCATTTGCTAGGTTGTCATGGTTTTCTATGTAGTTTTTAGGTAATAAAGTTTTCAGCATAAGGTCTGAAACTGTTGGGGAAAAAGTCTTCAAAACAAAATGAAAGCTTGCTTTTATTTGTCAGTTTTCATTGTAGATACGTAAGTACAGCTAATGCACTCAGATCTGCTTACAGCAGATTCATGTCAGATTCATGCGTGTTCTGAGCTTTGTACCGTTAGCTTTGTTTATTCGGAAACCTCTCTTCTCTCTCGCTTGGGCATCTGCTTCTATAGGATCTCACAAGGAACATGAGCACAATGGATGTAAATTCTGTGAAAGCTCTAGATACTGCAAACCCAGTGACTCCAAATACTGCTGCCCTTGTGAATGGCATCAGTTAGAGCGAGCAAAACAAGCAAGTGCGGTGGAGGACAGTATCAGAAGGTAGAAATATCTTGAAAACTGAACTGCTTTTCCCTGTGTTCGTGTGCAGGGTGAGTGTTTGAATTCTGAATTTTCCCCATTTGCGTTCAATTCCTAACACATTTCTTTTACCTGCAGAAAAGCTAACAGTTGTGAGGGCTTTCCATTCTCTGAGGTAACAAACAAGCCTATTCAAAGATTAAAAATTTTAATCAATTAATTGAAATTTCATTTTTCTGCTCTTAAACTGCCTCTTTTTTGTTTTATCTCAAGGTTATCCAAGAATTTCTTGTAAACAAGAATAAATCAGTCAACATAAAGGAATGCCAAAGGCCAAATTTATTGTCCTTTCAGGTATATAATGACGTATTGGTTATTCAGCTCTAGTCTTTAGTTTATTAGTAAGGAAGGCATCTGTGATAATTTCAGTCTTCATTTGTAATTTTACTGGCAATAAGAATTTAAGAATCTTGCTATAACTTCTTAATATGCCTCATTTTTCAAAAGCCTGAAATCAATAAATTTTTGGAAAAAGTCAGTTAATGTGAGGAGGTGTGTAGAAAAGTGGAAGAACAAGAGCTCAGAAAAAAGATCACCTGCCACTGTTTTGTTTTTCACTGTCCAGTATTACTAGATTGGCTTGCTGAGAACTGCATTATCTGTATAGTGTTTAAAGTACTGTGTGGTTACAGGGTGTAATATATGCGTCAGGGATGTTTCCTTTTTTGTTTTCATCCACCTTTCATAAAGCTATTAAGACATACAGCTCTTGTTTTTTCTCGTACTTTTTTCACTGTTGTACTGACACAGTGCGTGTGTGGTAACTATGGGTATTATAGCAAGTCACGATCGTGGACTCTTTTTTTAACATTGAACTTTGTTTTCAATGATAACTTTGATATCAAAATAACCAGCTTCTGTATAGAACGAGCATAAGTGGCTTTTGTTCTGAATGTTGTGTGTTTTTCCCTAAAACAGACAGCAGGCTTGTATTTAGCACAGTATTGCCACCTTTCAAGTTCAGAGGCCCTTGAACTTGAGGGAAGGTTGAAGGATGTTAATATATGCATGTTAGCATTGCTTTCTAAAATGGTTTTTGTTTGGTTTTTATTGGTCAAAGCAGATACATAACAGTACTTCATTTTCTGGGATTGATGACAGTGTGAGAAGTATGTACAGCATAATAGGCCACTGTTAAGCACAGTAGCTTTAGTGAAAATCCGTGTTCATCCCTCTCTTGTGCAAAATACGTAATTTTCACATGCATAGCTGATCCAAGTCTGATAAGGTGTGTAGCAGCTGTCTTACCCCTGCTGCTGCCACTGCAAGCATTCCCTTGGCTTGCTGACAGCTGATGAATCTGCCCTGTTACAGATGCCTGTTCCCTCCCTCAGCAGTGAGATATCGTTGGGCGTTACACTCATGTATATAAAAGTCTTCTAGATATTTTAAGTCTCTACTACATAGCTGTTTAAGCGTGGTATCTAGTAGAATAAGAAAATTTTAAAGTTTGGGGTGGTTTTATTATACTTACAGATATTTGCTTCTGAGAAGATGGAATGGACCAAACATTATGCCTGTAGGAAACTGTTAGCACTATTGACACGTTATGATATGATCCAGAGGAAATCTGGATACGTGGATTCAAAACAACTGCAGGCAGTACGGTAATGTAGCTTGATTTCTTGAGTATAATGTATTTACTTCTGCTGCTGGATGAAAATAGTGTGGGTTTTTTCCTTTATGGAAGCGTAATGGTTTTCTTCCATCTCTGTTTCAAGCTTTGTGCTCATTTTGAGCAGAGGTTAAAGTTTAGATCAGAACAGCCATTCTTATATTACTGCACAGAGTAGTACATACAGCAGTCTCATTCTAACTGGCAATACCTGATTTTTCTATTCTGTTTCCTTGGATCTGCACATAAGATTTTTATTACAGGTTTGATGTAATTCTCATTCTTAGCAGAAGGGTAATTGACTTCGTGATTCAAAATAAGAGCCTAGGCTTAGAAATGAGCATCTGCTGATTCAGCCGTGATGCCTTACCAGATCTACAAGCTGATGTTCTACTATGTGTCTGATGAAGTCAGTGGCTTAAGGTTCTATTCTGCTACCTCTTCTTCCCTAAAACCCAACATTTTCACTCAGGACTGCTGCATTTAGGAATATAGAAATGGCTGAACATCCTGTTAGTAAAAATGGATATGCAAGAAAAAAAGAGTCAAGCATGTAACTACTTTTCCCCAGAATATTTTCCTGCCATCCAGGTTTCTGTTACGCAGCAGTTTTCTGAGCCAAATTAGCACCTTATTATTCAATCAGTCCTCAATGTATTTTTTTAAATTATCTCATCTTTCTTAAACTTTTAAAGTTGTAGAATCTACAGTATCGCTTTGCAAATCTGAACTTAACTTCACTGTGTGAAGGGAGTTGTGACTTATTTTAACTTCAGTATCTGATGTTTTCATTTCTCAAATGAAAACCAAATTCCCTTCCCACGCCAGATTCTTGTATTGCAAGAAGGTTAGTAGTTTTTCCATGTTTCTTGATGCTGTTCAAGATTTATAGACCTTAATTTTGGGGGACAGAACAGTCAGTAGCAATGTGACACTAGTATGTTTTCTGGATTGATGTGTCATAGTCTGTGAAAGGATTACTTGGAGAGAAACAGTGACCTTTCAAAATTCTGAAGAGACTGATTGGGGGCTGCTTTTTGAACAGATTGGCTAGATAAATTACCAGCATTTACCTTGATGAATGAATTAATTGACATCTGTTGATAACACTTTCTAGCAATTCAAGAGTTTAAAAGACAGATCATGCATGCTCTAGAAGATTTCTTCTGTTAACAGTGTTTAAAAATGCAGCAGGAGTCTCTTCACGTGTAGGAACTTACTAAACTTGGGGTGTAGATAATGTTTGTAGAAAAATCTTGTAAAGGCTGACTGTTCCTGCTCGGTTCGTGTTTTATCTTCTTTCCTGCTCTCATGCAAAAGTTAAAAATGACCCTGCCCAGTCATTCAGAAAATTACTGTCTAGGCCAACAGCCCTCTCTGCGGCATTAGTTGAAGATACCGAACTGATGTTTGTAGGAGTCTGCAGTGTGATTGATACAGAAGAACATTTTGATTTCTTGTTACACTGCTCTGAGAAGTATCATTAAGAAAAATAAAAATGCTTCAGTACTTAAATGTAGACCCAAAATTTTACTGTAAAACTTACACAGAGAAGTGTTCTTTGAAAGAGATGTATTAATTTTACTGTTACAAGAATATCTTTTTCGTCTGAATCATTACAAATTAGACTACTGAAATATTTTTAGATTTTTATTTCCTGTTTAAACAATCATTTTGTTCTTCTTTTGGGCTTCTCTTTGTTCTTACAGGATAGTCAAGACACGTGTTAAAAATGGAATTCCTTGTTTCGAAATTGAGTGGCAAAAACCAGGTTGGTCTGGTTTCTATGTACATGACAGAACAAAACAGTTCATACAAAAAGAGAAAAGCATGCCATAAAGAGGAGAAGAGTTCAACAGCATTATGAAGCAATGAGATGTGGGTGAGATTGGAGACTGTTCTGTGGAAACAACAGAAAATGTGCATCAGATTTCACATACCCTGAAAGTAAAAGTAATGCTTTAAGGGGAAAAAAAAAAAAGCTCAGAAAGCAAGGGACTGAGTCTCCAGGTACTTTTTCTGGTATGTGGACCAGAATATGATATTATGACCTGGAGTCTGTATTTCATCTCTTATTTCACTGTGTACGTGAAGCTGTGACTGTTTAGTAGCCAGAAGTTTTTCTACCTTTAGTGTGCCCATTTGTGCCAGGAGACTGGCAGAAAGAAAGACTTTACTTGTAGCTAAATCTCAAACATTGTACTGTTGACCTTTTTACGCAACTTCTTTGTACTCAAATATTTTGTTGTTTTTCTTACTCCCTACTTTGATAATGTGTCTGTTGACAAGTCTAATGTATTTACATTATTTTTTAGAACATTATGTTGATGCAGAAGATGAGCCTGCAGAGTTGTTTGTAGTCACAGTAGAAGAGGAGTCTTTGTTTCAGGCTGCTTATCCTCATGTTGTTGCCCTGTATCAAGCGGAAAAGTCGGAATTTCTGAGGAAGAAACAGAAAAGTAAGTCCAAAAGCTTATTTCTTAAGAACTTACGGGTCTTGCAAGCATACAAGAAGCAAAACCACCAAACATTTCTTGCAATGTTGAGCAGTGTCATGCTTTGTCCGATCCTGCAGACACTGTTCTTTTATCACTTTATACTTTAGCATTAAGAAATCTGAATTGTGGTTAATATGCAGTTTTGATACACCCTTTTTATATTTTTCAGATAAGAAAGACAGACCAAAAGAAAAGGGATTACCAAGTGTTTATGATGAAGTTAGTGATCGTCTGTCTCAAATGAACTTAAAATCTAGATTTGGAATTCTTCCTGTACAAGAGTCCACATCAGATATAAAGAGTCCCCCAGAAGATCAGATGCACCAGAGAAGTACTGAATCAAAAAGTCTAGTGTTAGCTGCAGCTTCCTGCATAACAGCTGTTCCGGTGCCAGCATCATCAGCTGCTCTCCCTCCGACTGCATCGCCTTACTCATGCTTACAGAGTGTGTTGGTGGACTCATCTGTATTGCCAGCACAACGGACTAAAAATTCAGGGATATCATCCTCTTCCTCTGTAACAGCTGGTCTACAACTGAGCAGCATTGACTGGAAGGGAACCTTCTGCAGCAGTTCAGCAGCCCATGGTGGTGATACCCATGATCCAGCAGGTTACTTAACCACATGTATAAAACACTCACATCCACTAGCTCATAAAAAAGTAAGAAATAGCTCAGCAAATTCTGATGCTATGCAGTCTGATCAACATCATTCTGATTGTGCAGATGATTCAGTTTCAGATGATGCTACAGGACAGCTTCAGAAGTGGCCTTTAAGTGAGCAAATACATAAGAAGAGTTCCATTCCATCAAAGCCTTTATTGTCTGAAGATGTAACGGAACTAGAGTCCTTGAAATGTTTTAAACAAACAAAAGAAGCGTTGGATCCTGATAAAGATCATGTCTCTTCCTCCTGTCAGTTAAACAGCCTGGTGCAGAAAAGTAAAAATGTGCTATCAGAAAACTATGCAAGGGAATCCAGTATACTCATTTATGAAGGTCAGTACAAAAAAGCTGACAGCCTGGCTCAAATGATGCAAAAAGACCATAATATAACCAGTTCAACATCTCTTGCCCTCAGCGGGCAAACAACAGAGACAGTGCACCTTGGCCGTGAAATGCTTCCAGTGTCTCAAAAGCCAGCAGATGTTGTAACTGGCTGTCACGCTAAAAAAGCTTGTACTCAAACTACTTGGCAAACTTCTGTTAAAAAGAGTGTGTGTCAGAGCAGGTGTTCTTCTAGTGAAGACAGTGATGATGGGAACATGAATAAAAATCTGATTGATGAGCAGCAGAAAAGGCACCTGAACCCTGGTCAGCTTAAAAAATGCGTTACAGAGAAAAGGAGTAATGTTCTTACTAGTGAAAGAACAAACAGTGACTCAGCCCTTTTAATTAAAGGGAAGAAGAAAAAGACCAATTTTAAAAAAGCTGATAATTGTTTCTCATTGCAAGTATCCCCAAAAGCAGCCTCTGTAGGGGAAGTTAATTGTTCCCAAAGTCCAGAGCCACCATTTGAGAGGTCAGTTTCCAGTCCCATGCAGCAAGCTGAAAGTGCTGTTCTGACTTATGCATGGGCAGACAGTCCCCTTCCCCTGTCTGAAAGACTGAAAGGAAGAATCAAAATCAATTAGGTTCTCCATATTATGATAATGATTAACTCCGAACCTTCAGCTTGTACAGAATTCTCTCCTTCTCAAAGTTTCTGCAATATGCTTTACCTGTTTTAAGTGGATGCAGTTTTGGTGAATAAGGAGCTGTGGAATACTGCATACTGGTGCTCAAGTTTAAAACTGAAACAGCAGAAGTATCAAATGGCTGATTATAGGCAAGTGCCAGTTGTTCTTCACTGTTACATAAGCATCAGGATATAGTATACAAGGGAACAGGGAGGTTATTTATGAAATAAGGAGGTTTTCCCAACTGATTGTGAGGATTTTTTGTACAGCTATACATCTTTCTCAGACTTATTGAAATAGTGCCTGCACTTCTGTTGGATATTCTAAATCAGATAAAGTGATAAAGCTCTTTCTAGCTGAAATTTTCCATTCTGCTCCACTAACTTAATTTTTTCAGTCTTCAGATCCTGGGATGCTGGTGTTGATTATCTCTGAAGGACCAGAGACACACAGCAGATGTACCTTGCAGGGTAGCTAAGTTTAAATCTGCTGTGCCCTATAAGAAACTGTTCTTTGAGTGTGTACATCTGTCAGAAAATGGAATAAGCCATGTAGGGGTATTCTGGTTTCGTAGCTGTCATATCTAATATTTAAGGAAATTTGGCTCTTTAAATCAAACATTTATAGTTTGGGGCATTTTTTTCTTAAAGAAGATAGGAAATCACATCTGCCACTCACTTCTGCTGATATTAGAATGAAAGTTAAGTTACAGAAAATCAAAATCTAATGATGATGTTGCAGATTTTTTGAATAGTATCATGTAAAAGTTTAGTTTTAAAGGGGGAATTTGAATGCAATTGAATTTTTGAAGGTGTTCTTCCTACCTCTTTAATGTAGAAGCAATCTCTGCTCATATGCAAAAAACTCGGTTGTCTTCAATAGCTTATTAGAAAATGCCTCCTTGCCTGCATTTAATCGTTCATAACTTTTTCTGTGAACCAAACAGAAGGAAGCGCTCCGACCAACATATATTGTTAACAATAGAAATCTACAATACAAATCTACACCTTAATGGAAATGTTAATTCTTTCTCCATAAAGGCCCAGGCTTGACATGTTAGGAAGTTAAATTCTGAGCGTATTTAAGGAAGAAATAGGTAGTCTATAGGTAATACAAGCTGTAATTAGTCAAAATGGTAGTTTCTTTTTCCATTCTATGCAGATGGAGACGATTTATTTATAGCTGATTGTCTAAATGAGAAATGTATTTTGGGAGTGAGCAAAAATTCCAAAACACTGGAAACTTATTTTCTGTTTCAAAGACAGTTTCCTTGTTCTGGAGCCTCTTAACCACCCAGCTAATGTGAGAGGGTGGCTAGAATAGAATCACCAGGGAAAGTAAGAGTAGCAGTCGCCTGGGGACTTAGTGGAGATTCCTTATGTGTGGTTAGTAGAGAGATCTGACTGGTGTTTCGGAAAAACATTGGTATTCATTCTGTATGATTCTTTTCTTTGCTGCTGATTTTGAATACTGAAAGTTGGAATCAAGAATTAGAATTTTCATTAATAAAAATGCCAACATCATGTGAATGACCTCACTTTTGGTCCCTTGGAGGGTTCATAAAATTTCACCCATAGTGTGTGGTTTTCTGTGTGTTAGAGTTTTCTTTAGAATTGCGGTGGGGGGGAGGGGGCAGAAGAGG
>NW_010389306.1:0-2463 GCF_000710305.1 Buceros rhinoceros silvestris
CCCCGCAGGTTCCTTGGGAGCGATCAGGTGGCGGCATCCAATTTCCTCATTGTTTCGGGAGGTGTTTTCTGATGGGAAAGGTGAAAAGGGTATTTGTGAGCCTTGTAAACCGACTCCTCCGAGTTGGGTAAACAAGGGGAGCTCTGTTGGCAGCGGGATGCCGGGATGTCGGAGCAGAGAGACGGGATTAAAGAGCAGCCTCTCCCCTGCCCCGAGTTGGGGGGCCGCTGGCGGGGACCCTCAACCCCCTGCAGACCGGGCAGCCCCCCCACCACCAGCACAGAGGGACTTGTGTAGTGCACGATCCCTCCCTCCTCCACACACACTACCCAGGTTCCTCTGCTCCCCGTGGGCATGCACAGGCCAGCAGAGTGGGCACGGTTAACCACGGACGAGCTCTCACACTCACAAGTGTCCTGCAGATGAGGAATCCGGCACCTTTGTAACACCCCAGCAGTCCGTCAGCTCTTCCTTAGGGGGAATGCAACTGGTAAATTCCTTACAAATATACAAGTTTTTAAAAGAATGGCTCGATGAACTATCAGACAACCTCTCTGCACAGCACTCCTTGCACCATGTGAGCTCCAGAATCCTTGAGGCAGCATCACCTTTCCCCACGTCCAAGAAACACGGTGTGCTTCACCTCATTCCAGGCTTGGCAGAAACCAGAACAGCATTTAACACCAAGCTCCTCCATGGAGAAGACACTCTAAAGCATTAATGCTGACGTACGCATGAGACGACATATGCTAAACGCTGTTTTCTTCAGTGAAATCCAAAAATAACTATTTTACAAGGAGGACACAGACTCCTGGCAGCGCAGGCTGCGAGAGGAGGGCAGCGGCAGCCAAGGTGCGCACGGCATTTTCCAGCGCGTGTTTTCCTCCCAGCTGAAGGCCATGTTGGCACAGCTCTCCACGCCAAAACACAGCACACGGGTCCTCCCAGCAGGACCACAGCTCCCACAAGCCACCGCCGCTGGGAACCGCCTCAGCAAAGGGACGGGAAACTGCTCTGCGAGCTAAAGAGATCCAGGGAAAAAGCCACACTCTATGTACCATGTGGCAGCGGCTGCCAGGGCACAGGGGACTCTCCACCTAGGACACTCGGCCACCAGCTAGAACTCAGCCCTGTCCCCAGAGCAGTCCTCCACACCCCTCGATGTCACAGAGCCAGGCCACGCTCCAGCCATCTGGAGCTCGCGGTCCAGCGCTCTGCGAGCTAAAGAGATCCAGGGAAAAAGCCACACTCTATGTACCATGTGGCAGCGGCTGCCAGGGCACAGGGGACTCTCCACCTAGGACACTCGGCCACCAGCTAGAACTCAGCCCTGTCCCCAGAGCAGTCCTCCACACCCCTCGATGTCACAGAGCCAGGCCACGCTCCAGCCATCTGGAGCTCGCGGTCCAGCCATCACTCCACAGCTCCTCCAGCGACGCTTGGCCACCTCTGCGCTTGCCAAACCTCACATTTCCACCACACAGGAGACATCAGGGCGTTGGCAGCAAATACCAGGGCCTTACTTGTGCAGAACCTTCGCAGCACCACAGCAGAAGTCAAATAGCATCGTCAGACATGACGGTCCCCTGTGAGCGCGAACCGAGAGCATCCCACACCCTGTTTCACAGGGATGGGGCAGGTTTTCCCAGCAATACCCCAGGCACGGGGGTACAAACACTGACACATCCGTGGGGTTCCCCGGCCACCCAACTCACTTCACCTCTCGAGAGCCAAGGACTACTCAGAGAGAGGCATTTCACGCTCAACCCAACTCCCACCTCATCCCAGGAGACCAGCAGCACCCACAGCCCCTGCCTGGGGCTGGCGCCTGGAAGCACAGGACCCCTTCTCCTTTGCGTCTCCCGCTGCTTTCTTTGGGAACAAAGACATCCGACAGAAGGAAGTTAATTACAGCTCGAATCCAAAGGTTCCCCACTCTCCTCTGCCTCCATCTGTATCTGTCGCCTTCTCACTGCTTCAGCCGAATTATTCGGCACCGCGAGAGGGTAAATAGGAGCACGCGAATCCCCCGCTTTTAGCTCCTGCTTCTTTTATGTCCTCTTCTATTATTAGTCTCCTTCAAAACGAGCCTTCGATCTCTTTGCTCCCCCTGCTCATCTCTGTATAATTATTTTCATCGCCCTTCGGCGGACCTCTTCTATTTCTGCTGCGTCCTTCCGGGGCCGCGAAGCTCAGCACCAAATCCAGATATTTCAGGTAACTCTGAAAACAGCCTCTTGCAGCCTCCGCTGCTCAAGGCGGTATTTCTCAGCTATTCAGAGAGGCATCTTGCAGCCCCCCCAGCTCCTCACCATCCCCGGGCAGGGGGAACCGCCTCTGCTTAGCCCACGGGGCTGTCCCGTCCCCCGGCCGGGCGCACTCTAAGGCTCTTTTTTTTTTCCACATCTCGGGTTTAATGAGGCCCATTCAACCCTCCCAAAGACAAAAGGCCCTTCTCGTTTC
>NW_010389306.1:2650-4348 GCF_000710305.1 Buceros rhinoceros silvestris
GCAACCCACATCCCGACCACCCTCCCAGCACGGAGATGCCATTTTCTACCTCCGCTGTTCCCCAAAACCCCTTTGTGGCTTTAACGCCAGCTGTAAGGCTGGGCACAGGCTGGTAGGAACACCCTCCCCCTCCCAAAAGTGATCCTCCCGTGTGCCAGGGGGGCCAATTTTTGATAGGAAGTTAAAAGATGCTGGAGGCTGTAAGGCTGGGCACAGGCTGGTAGGAACACCCTCCCCCTCCCAAAAGTGATCCTCCCGTGTGCCAGGGGTGCCAATTTTTGATAGGAAGTTAAAAAATGCTGGAGCCAGTGCCCCACCCCGTGCCGGCACCCTGGTACCTCTACACCCTGACTGACTCCAAGTCATGGTCAAGCCGGGGTTCAAATGATGCAGAAAGCCAGGAAACGCCAGCTGCGGGGGGGAAATGACCCCAAAATACCCCCTGTGCCCAGAAACGCGGTGGGATGATGCAGGCAGCCCCAAGCGCCAGCCCCAACCTCGACTAGGCTCCCAGCACCTCTCCACAGGGAAGCCGGTGGCTTTGGTGATGCCAGGAGGCCACTCCGACAGCTCACACCAAGGTTCAGTAACCATGAGCCTCAACGCTTCACCCTATAACTCTGCAACCCGCTGAAAGCCAAGCGAGCACCTTGCTGAGATCCCTCCACACCTCTTCGAGCTCTGCTCAGAAGTTGCCCAGTCACTGCTGTAGCTCTGAAGATTTACACAATGTAAAAATGCCCAGTTGTACCCGGTTAGCAACTGGAGAAACACCAGGAAGAACCCATTTTGCCATGAAGGACCCGCAGCATCCTTCCACAATGCACAGCCAGGAGGAGGATCCAGGTTCCCACCACAAACCTGCAGCTGGGAGAAAGGCCTGGTCTCCCCTCCTCCAGCACAGACCCCATCTCCGCGGGGAGAAGAAATCCAGAGCAACAGCAAACAAGAGGTGACTCAAAACTTCACCCGCTACCACCACTCAGCACACTTCTACTGGTGGAGGTGGGAAAACCAAAAGCCACCCACCGAGCAGTGAGACAGTCCCCTCCCAGACAGATTCTGCTTGGACCATATGGTTCCAGCAGTGGTTATACCCCACAGTTACCACCAGCAGAAGAAACCAAGAAGAGGGCCCCACCCTCCAAAGATGCGACAGAGAACGGGTCAGCAGCTTCAGAGAGGCAGACACAGGTGCTGGCCACACCTCAGCACCCACCCCAAGGTGCCGCCGCAGCCGGCGACATCCCTGGCCCCATGGCCACAACAGCCAGGGCCGGCCCCGGTCCGGGGGCCGCCCACCCCCCGGCCCCCCCCCCAGGGTCCCGCCGCAGCCGGCGACATCCCTGGCCCCATGGCCACAACAGCCAGGGCCGGCCCCGGTGACTCAGAGCTGCAGGAAGGGCTTTCTCTCCTGGTAATTAGAGTGGGGTGAAGGTACTGGAGCATCCCAGCCCTGGACGCCCCAGCACCCCCACAAAGGACGGGTCATGGAGCCCCACGGCACTGGCTGACCACAGCGGGACACCAAAGCACCCAGCTGGTTGGGGAGAAAACTCTACTGGCAGGTCCCCAGCTGTCTCTTCTCCCCCCTTGTCCCTACCATAGCCTGTCGGCCACCCACAACCACCGAGCAGAGGTGGGATGGCTTCGGGCTTCATCCCACAGAGCATGGACCAGCACCCACAGGGCAACCCC
>NW_010389306.1:4448-4887 GCF_000710305.1 Buceros rhinoceros silvestris
CTGCGGGCTTCCCCCCCCAGAGAATGCCCCAGCCACAGCAGGGCCACCACGGAAGCCACCAGCGCAGGGCCCTGCTGTGCCGGTGCCAGCCCTCGAGCTGCCCGGTGGCCCCCACGCGCTGTCAGTAGCCCCCTTCCTCGGGATGGGGATCCTGGGGGTTTAACGAGCTCCTCACACCCTGCCCGGGAGCTCGCTGTCTGCCCCATGGCTGCAGAAGATACACATGGGTGGTGGGGAATGAGGGGGGACCAGGAGGGACCCCCGAGTGCTGCCAAAGGGAAGCACCCACAGAAAGGTGAATGTTTTCCTCCATCCACTCGATTTCCTTTGCCCCCTCAGGGTCTGGGCCAGGATGCCTCCCGATGCTCATCCACCGTTTCAGGGGATGGCTGCAGACCCGAAGAAGAGGAGGAGGAGGAAGGCTCACAGCCCTCGCAGG
>NW_010389307.1:0-26724 GCF_000710305.1 Buceros rhinoceros silvestris
TTTTTTCCTTGTGTTAAACCATACTTATATATAAAGTGTTAAATATATATAAAGTGTTATATAAACACTATATATATATATATATCTAAGCACTTCTTAAACTTTTGCTTATAGTTTACTTTTTATAACCTTATTGCACTTTAACAGGCATTCCATAAATATTTTCGGGCATAAAGCTTATCTTCTAGAATCCCAAAATTGTCTGGGAATCTGTTCTTTGAATGAAAACCAGCTACTCAAACACCAGCACCAGTAAAGCACAGTCACCTGTAGTTCTGAATCTCAGCAAAGAATGAAAGCACCTGCTTTTTTTTTTTCTTTTCTTTTTCTGCTGTGGTTGAGGTTTTTTGCATGGGTTTCCTCCCATATGGATTATCTGGTATTTAAGAATATTTGGAGTGATGCTAGATCTGATAGTTCAGGTTGCACATACTAATACTTTTTACACGATATGATCTTTTTGCAGTTTCCCTATAGTTCCTTTAAGCATTTAAGAATACATTAAAGCACAATTGAAATCCTTGGGGTTTAAAAGTCCTTAATAATTTCAGGAATTGCTAACGCATTCTTCAATTAGAAGCTCAGTAGATAAAGTAACACAGTAGCTGCTCTCTTACCAAGAAGGTCTACAGAAAAATAAACTAGTGCACATGGCGTTGTTGCAAATATTAGAGCTGTCACAGTATTTGATCAATATGTGTTGGCTGGTTAAATACGTGCCCTGATACTGATCATTTCTGATGTTCCCTTCAGAGACACAGGACTAGTCTAAACCTAACAACACAGGGAAGCTATTAGGACATGTTTTTGGTCTATTTACTTTACTATCTTCAGACATCGTCTTAAGGATGTACATCGTTTTTCGGTGAGCATTTGTATTTTTGTTAAAAATTATGCATAATGGAATGAGAAAAGTCCATAAAAACTACTCATTATAATTACTCAGTTAATCCCTCCTTTTCTTTGTAAATTGTCGACTTACTGTGATTGTCATAAATGCTGAGCATTGATTAAACTCCTGCAATAATATCTTGCTCTCTGTGGATTACTTGTGAAGTACCTGCAGTAATTATTCTTTCTTGAAAATTATATTTTCATAATTTGTTCTTTATTTTGCTCATACAAATCAGAGAATATTGTTTCTTCTCCAACATGAGATATTTTCTAAACCAATAAAGGGATTCAAGAAGGCCATCTTAGTATCTTGACGGGATACTCAAACAAATCCATATTAACAATATCGTTTGTCAGGGCATATTCTAGCTCATCTTCCTGTTTGTTCTCTTGCAACAACAGTTCTTAGAAACTCGGCACACAAATGTTCACAAACAGCATAAAATAAGAAGTCTGGAAAATACCATTAAATCAGATGAACAGATTTTCTTCAGAAAAATGTTTACAAATACTCTTTTTCTGTTACTTGAAAATGAAAATACAAAGGATAAAGTCAAAGTTCTGCTTCTTTCTTCTCATGTTAAAATGCTATTTTAAAATACACTCCACATAATTACAGTTCACTGACATAACCAGAGGGGATGTATTTCTCGGCATTTTGAATTTCCACTGAAATCATGGGGTGTACAGTTACATATGTTATCTGGTTTAGAACACGTATAGTGCTCACAGTTGTATATTGATTCAGAGCACTGGGAAACGTACATACAAATACCTGTTCACCATTCATGCTGTGTTACTCACAAAAGGAAGATAGTGACATTCTGCTCCTTCACTGACCAACATTATGAACATATGGAAAATTTTATTGTGAAATACAAGATGTATAAAATGCAAAAAGACAACACATTCCAAAAAGAAACAGAGTATAAAGAAAATAATCTAAACTAAGTGAATGATATGCCATGAATACTATTATCTTTTTAAGGAACCTCTGTAAACCAGGAATTTTTTTTTGTTTTATTCAAACTTTTTGTGAGGAGTTGCGCATAATGTTTTTTAAAACCAAAATTGAGTGTTTGGTACCTTTATTTTTACTTTAGATCATCTTGTGTTTGCTATATATGTAGATATTTTTATGTGATTCTTTTTCCCAGAACTGTGAAAATTATCTTTTAAGACTGTAGAACATAATATTAATAAATAGTTGTTATTAATGTCCTTCTAGCTGTTATAAATAGTGGCAACTTCGTTGATTACACAGCAAATGCAAAGCATAATCAAAGGATTTTTAAGCCAAACCAAATATTCTTACTAAATGTTTCAGAACTTTTCACTCATTAGAATCAGTCACAATGATGCAATGTAGTTTATAAAAACACAGTTTATTTCCGGTCAGTTGTATAGTTTTTCTTTTTTTTTCAGATAACAGAATAACAAAACAGTTTTTCTCTTAGTGACTAACTGAAAAGCTTAAAAATTGCAAAATAAAATAATAAGAAAAATTTTTAAAGATCTGGAGCTGTTGGTCCCAATGACAGGAGCACTAGCAACCAGAGGCTTTTCCAAGCATAGACAAGAGTGAATAACAATATAGAACCAGAAGGTCTTGGAAGCAGATTTGAAAACAGACATTTCTGCCTTAAAGCTTTCAGAATAACCTTTTGATACGTTTCAAAGCTGTTTTAAACGGATGCATGTACCTTCATCCCCATTTACACGTGCCATGGTTTAACCACAGCTGGCAACCAAGTCGCATGTAGCCACTTGCTCACTCCTCTGTGGTGGAATGGCGGAGGGAATTGGAAGAGTAGAAGTGAGAAAACTCAGGGGTTAATATACAGGACAGTTTAACAGATGTTTAAAGCTGTGCACACAGCGAAGTGAAACAGGGAGTTCATTCACCACTTCCCATTGGCATGCAGATGTTCAGCCATTTCCAGGCAAGCCGGGCTCCATCATGCGTAATGGTTACTTGAGAAGACACATACCATCACTCCAAACTTCTCACCCTTCCTTCTTCTTCTCCCAGCTTTATATGCTGAGCATGACATTGTATGGTCTGGAATATCCCTTTGGTCAGTCGGGGTCAGCTGTCCTGGCTGTGTCCCCTCCCAGCTTCTTGTGCATCCCCAGCCTACTCACTGGTGGGGTGGGGTGAGAAGCACAAAAGACCCTAAATCTGTGTAAGTACTTATCAGGAACAAAATATATCACCACAAAATATAGCCCTATACTAGCTACTGTGAAGAAAAGTAAATCTATCCCAGCCAAACCCAGCACAACACAGTTGATGCTTGGCCCTCATCTAACACCTTTACTGTTTTCTGCCTTAAACAGACACTCCCACTCGATCATGTCTGTGTCTAGAGCCCAAAAGACTCCTCCATTCCTTTTCTCTGGTAGTTCTTCATTTTCAGCTGAAATATCAGAGTTTATGCTGCATGTAAGAGTACACAGAAAAGGAGTAGGATCACCACCACGAAAAACATCTCTCAGTAACTCATTCGACAGAGCAAAGGAGACGTAATTTTTCTACCCTTCAGCAAGCAGACCTAAAAAACCTACATAACCAAAAGGACAGAGGTAATAGGCAGGCACTGATAAAGCAGTTTATGAACAAAGCAGAGCAGAGGATTTGTTCATTATTCACATTTGTTCCAAAAAGACCCAAAGACCTTTAATATGGATTCATACCCTAATACAAAAGGATGATCAAAAAGACAGTCTGAATTATGATTTGGATACTAGAGCTGAAGAGCTCTGTGGCCTTTGACTCCAGTCCAAGGTCTTAGTCTTTAGTTTGGAGGGGTAGTTATGGCTGTATTTTCTCCACAGGAGGAACTGCTCACCAGCAAAATGTATAAATCATTAAAAAGTTCCTTGATGCCATTGCATACATCTATTTTTAGGGAAAAAAAAAAAAAAGTCATGAACATGGACCAAAGCTGAGGCATACTCCAGCCCAGTTTCACTGCCTACCTGATGTGAAAACGAGGATCCAAATCTCTTTAGACACCTACTACTTGACTGGAGACAGTATCTTGTTTGGAAGACACAAATGTATGTATTGTACGAATGAATCATGACACTGGTGGTGCAGCACTGGTAAAAGAAAACTAGCAGAGAAATAAGAAAATATTGTAGTAAATGTGTCTGTATTCCAAAAACGAATACATATAACTAAACTAACCGTTGCTCTTTGCAGTGGGTTTTTGTGAAACATGGTTGTTACAGCATATATTGTGAAGAATTACACCCAAAATACATTCTGCTATCAAGATGACAATGTACAACTTTCCATGCCTTAATATGTTGAACAATAATTTGATTTTTCCTCCTTTTTTTTTTCAATGCAGGCAACAAGAGACACCCTTTCCCAAGTACTTCAAGTCACTTTGGACACGGGTAGTCATAGATGAGCAAAATACACTGAGTGAAAAAGACCTTGACAAAGTCAGAAACCAGTCAGACTGGTGATATTTTAAAGTGGGTAGACAAAAATCATGATGTGAGCATCTCCCACATGACCTTATCTGTGAGGACAATTGTTAGCACTGAATAAAAGATTGCAGAGCTGTCAAGGACACAGCAAACATCTAACAGCTGCCTCCAGCTTCACTCATTAATCTACAGATGAACAGTAATTTCTGAAGCAAAAGGAAATAATTTCCATGTCCAAATGAATGATCCTAACATATTTGCCTAACAGGTGGGAAAGTTAACTTTTAAAACACTGGGATACATCTACAGTCTGGGTGCATCACATCATATCTTTAGTTTTATTCTACAAGAAGAAAGATCTGATCATTATATTTAATAGTTATTCCACAGGTTCGTACAATTAGACTGATTTGTGAATAAAAGAAAACAGTCTCATTAATCATCTTAGGTATACCATTTCAAGTACCTGGCTTGTAAGAGTTTGTATGAAATAGTGGGTTTAAATTTTTACATGCAAAGCCTTTTTAAATAAAAAAAAAATCACCCCATTCTCTGTTCTGAACTACTATTCTTCTGTCTCCCACTCCTAACTGTCATTTAGTGGCAGTTCTTATGTTTAAAAATGGGAAGCATTTTGGCAAAGCTATTTATTATCTGTTTTCTCTCCAGTGAATATCCCCGCAGAAACTAGAAAGTAACATCTTATTTTCTCTAGACACATATTTCAAGTTGATGTTTGGGGCTTTCAAAGCCTATAATTTCCAGGACCCCCTTATTTTCTAGGGTATTTTAAGCAGTAAGGCATTCATTTTCTAGAAAAGCTGGTTTCCAGTTTTTAGTAGAAAGGTATACTTAATGTTCTTTGAAAACCATTGTAAGATTTTGGAGTGCAGTGTTGACATCTACCAGAAGCAATGGTGTAAAGAGCCGTTAAGCAAGCGCAACACTTAACAGCTTCAAGAACTGGGGAAGAGAGATAATGGGAAAAGTATAACTTTTCAAAAAACATTCCCAGAGCCATCATTCGCTCAAGCTGGTATGAATCAGTGCAGAACACTCAAGAGGGGTGATACGCTGTTTATGGCCCACACCCACTGCTACCCAAATGTAAAAATTTAACTAAACTGATGCTTTCAGATTTGTTACTTTGAACAGCGCCTGAAATTCAGACCATTCTCTGTGGGGTGGCAAATTCATCGCCAGTAGTATTCTGCTGCTTTGTTTGTGCTTCTGGGCATAGGCAACAAAACTATACCTGTCTGCAAGGTAGTGTTTGCATTAGTCTGGAAAAGAGTTCTCGTCAGAGCAAACTCATAGAGCCGTGATCCAGCGCAGGAGGCTTCAAAGAAACTGGATTTTATAATGTTCATAATATGGCTGAAATAAACAATTTGGTTATTAAAGATTTGTTCCCTGTGCCCAGCAGTATTTCACATCTAGTAAGTCCTTATCTTTAAACTCTCTCTATGTGTTTCTGTCAGCAAGAGGACAGTGGTCTTTTCATCTGCGCCCTTACAACCACAACTTCCCTCTAAGGAACTTGCAAAGAATAATATACATGAAATTAGGATACACAACTTGGCAGCAGATTGATATCTGTTTTTCCGTAATTTATGGAAGGGTTCGTTCACCTCACTATTTTTTTTCTAAAAAGCCTGGTATTTTCTCTCATTGTATTGGCTGTTTATTTTGGTTTGGGGTTTTTTAACGCTTAACAACAAATTAATTCTTTTTTCATTTTTTACGATTCTTTTAAAACCAAGGATCACATAATTATCTTTTCACATGCTTAAATTTATATATTATAATTTATAAATTTATATCACCAGAGAATGGAGCTGTGCTAACTTGTATTTCCTCAGTGGATATAAATGTGCATGATAGACCTCTGTCCTGATTTGAGTTAGACCAGAACTCATCCTGTTCAGTGATTTCACTTTCCAGCTCAGTCTCTTCTCAGTGATGGCACTGTCTGAAGGTAACGGCATATTTCTGCAGACAGTGTCTGCTTCTAGCAGTGATAACCCTTGATGTTTGCAGTTGCTGCCTCTATGCACTTATTTGCGGAGGCGTGTCTGAATGTTGCTTCCCTTCCCCGGAAGCCCGCGGCTCGGTGGGAAGGAGAAAGGAGAAGAACAAAGTCGGACCGTGCGGTCTGTGTCGTGTTCAAACCGGCACACTGATCCTTGTTCCTGTGCAGACCAAGGTCACTGCTAAACCCTCTGTACCATGGTGGGGTGGAGTAAGTTAGAGGCTGCACCTGCAGTAAGGAGCAGACAGGCCAGGTGACCCTAAACTGATCCACAAGGTGTTCCATCCCATAGATGTCATATTTGGTATAAAGCTGAGGGATCACAAGGATCAAGCTCTCTCTTGCCCTCCTTTGCAATGGCCGGTGTCTGAGGAGGGCTCTGTCCATTCTGCCTTTGATCCCAACCCATGCATCCCTGAATCCAGTTCCAGAATCCAGCTGCTGCATCCACTGCCCAGCTGCTACTGGGTCCCAGTCTGGGTCTTCCCCAATGCCTGCCCATGTCACCAGTGGGGACAGTGATGTGGTTGCCATCAGGGAGGTTTGGTTCAGTATTGTTTTGTGTGTATTTGTATATATTTCATTTTATTATAATTATTTTCATTAAAGCAGTTTTAGTTTTCTTTTCCAATCTATCAGTCTCTCTCCCTTATTCCTTTTCTCTTCCCCTTTGGGAAGGGAGAAGCGTTAATAGAAAGCATGTGGCATTTGTCTAGTGGCTGGGCCAGCCCTAACCCTTAACAATGTCCTAGTGGAAAGATAGCAGAGGGCAAAGAACTTGAGATAGAAATACACTTAAATACACATGAAAAACAGGTAAATTATTAATTTAGCAGGTATTTAAAATTCATTATTTTTCTAAAGAGATTTATACTGAACTTCTTTTAGAGTGTGCCTTTAACAAGAAGAAAGTTATGAATAATCCAGTCTTGCCCACACTTAAAGAGAGTTCTTCTGTAGATGAACTAGTGGAGAACTAGCTTAAGCTAGTTCTTCAAATAGAATATATTAGAAAAAGGCCTTTTCTGCTAATATAGATGTGGTAACTCTAAGGGGTTTTGTGGGTTTTTGGTTGGTTATGTGTGGTTTTTTTAACAGTCTTTTAGGACTGTGAGTTCTCACACCCTAAATCAAAAGACTCGTGCTAAAAAAAAAAAATAAATTAACCTTTGTCAGCTCTGGCAATATATCGGAAATCTTTTTTGCAAATACTCTTACTAAAGGTCTTGAAGGACAAGCCTGAACAGGTTCTGCAGCTGCGCATTTGCAAAGGTGAAAATATCACTCAGGGATTTTATATATGTGTACCTCTGAACACGGGAGGAGAATTGCAGATTTTCTCTATTAGAAGTATGAAGAAATCTGAGCAGAAGAACAGGCAAAATAGAAAATAAACATTTTTATGCAAACGTAGAAAGCACCATTTCTTCTCAATGAAAAAATGAACCATATTTTGTAGAATACTGCATACAATGATTAGTTTTATGGCAATTAAAAATGATTCCTCCATTCAAATAACTTGCATTGTAGACTAACTCGGCAGAAATGCAGCTCAGGGCTGATGTTGTGATGGGGCTTCTACCATTTCTTCTCTATTTAGAGCTGAACATGCATTTCATGTTTTATCTTTTGTGCAAAATAGTATTGTAATTATTACAAGTTCTTTTTTGTTGAAAGTCAGGGCCCTGATGTGCCACTTGGCTCTGCAGCATCTCCCACCCAGGGTCCCAGTTGTCTGTGCCCAAGATCAGGACTGGCATGGCCGAGTTTGCATCTTCTTGCTGGGGTACCTCAGACTGCATCCATGTGGGAGAGGGCACTGCCTTACTGGTCGTGCTGCCACTCCCAGCTCCTCACTCCCCAAACCCTGCGGCCCAGACTGCTCTTGCTGCTTCCTGAGGACTCTGTTGCAATATGTGAAACCTGAAATATGCGGCATCCCATGATGTTCCATGTAAAATTGGACTGAACTAAAATACGCGGCTCGGTGCATGGCAAAGGAGAACAAACAGCGTCAGCCTAGGGTGGGAGTGCACCTTCAGTGCATGGCAGCCTCCACATGCACATCCAGTGGTGTTGCTCAGACCCAGCATGAAGCGTTAAAGTAGATAGTTTTTAAAAGATTCTTATGCAAAAGGGAAATCAACTGAATCATGCTCACTTTAACTCCTGAAACTTCTAAGTGAATTGCAAAATGCTTGTTTTCTTTCTGCTCTGCCTGGATCGTTGTCCCAATGAGTGATGATCATGACAAAACCTTAATGGTCCTGTGGACAAAGAATTGCCTGTTTGTATTGGGTCTGGCTGGAATGGAGTTATAATATATCAGCGTGGGGAAGAGGATGAAAATAACAAGGCCAATCATGCAGTTAGGAAGGAAATCGTCTTTCTTCAGACCTTTTAAAGCAATGGAGATGGAGGTAAAAAAAACAAAACAAAACAAAAAACCCCAAATCAAACAAACCAAACAAATAAACCCAAACAAAGAAACAAAAGCCAAAAACTCCCAAACCAATCAAAAAAACCCAAACCCAAATCTAAAATGAAACAAAGAAATAAACACACAAACATGCAAAAACCTGGAGAAAGACCCACACATAAACCAGAAGAAATCAAGATTTGATGAAAGAGCCGGAGGCGATAGATGAGGCAGACAATGGAAGAGAATGACATTGGACTTTGCTAAGAAATTTAATGTGAGCAGCAAGAACAGGTGAGGATGCTGAGGAAGCAGAGGTACAGGTGTGTGCACTGGTGTTCTGTTATTTTTCCTACACTTGTATGCCTGCTGTGTTCTCTGAAGTGTAACTGTTTCACAAGCAGAAATCTGCACATATTAGCTTCCCTTGGTCCTTGAGAAATAAACTGTGAACAAGGTTGAGCTTGCTAAAACTGATGCTTAGGGGTTTTTTGAGGACACACATTGATGTTAGACATGACTAAGATAGATGGATCTTGTGCCATTTTTATGAAGGCTTTACACCAGCTATTTATTTTCCTCTTTGACTACATTTACATGCAGTCTTCTTTTGAGGCTGTAGGTTCTCACATGTTTTCAGTTTTCTCTTCTAAAACTCAGTTTACATAATGCTTCTCGGACTCTTTTCCAACACTTTTTCATCCTCGTGCTGACTTAAAATACCCTCGTTGCAGCACCTTCAGTTATCTTAATTTAAATTCACTCTTTCTTTTACAGAATTACTTTTCAGTTCAGTTCTGTAAATCAGAGATGTCCATCTCCATTTTGAATTTTTAAACACAACTTGTAAGTAACGTGTTGAGCTTTGAGAAGCACATATGCATGTGCATGAGGAGCCTTTGCTGCTCTACGTGTGCCCATCCTAGAATGATTCTTAGCTGCTGCTCAGTTTAAAGTATCTTTGGGAGATCTTGTAACCACATTGTGCTGCTAAAATTTGACACCTCAGCAGGCTGAGAAAATCGGAAGTTGTTTCTTCTTTTTAATTTTTCAAGTTTCGGGAATCCTGTTAGAGAATATTTTCTCCTAGCAGACATACATTTTGTTTCCTTTAAATTGACGTTGTCTTCTTACATTTTGCAAATCTCAAATTTTCACCTAGACAGCCAAAATTATGTTTTTTTCATGTTCTAATTGGGATTTATCATTTTATCTGTTCGTATCTGGTCATATGCTCTGAAGTTATTTGTTTGGTTTAGGGTTTTTGTTGGTTTCTGTTTTGTTTTTTTTTTTAGTTTTTTTTTGTTTATTTTTTGTGGGGGGGTTGGGGGTTTTTTGGTTTTTTTTTTTTTGGTAGCAACCCTGCTAGAAACACTATCCTCTTAATTGTGGCTGTGACTTACTGAAGCATCTGAATTCTTTTTTTATTTTTTAATCTAATCATCTTCCTAATTAATGCACGACATCCAGGAAGAAAAGCTTTCTTGCTGCTAGTCCTCTTTTTGTGAATTTGTTTTCTGTGCTCTGTAATTTGAAATCTAAATCTCTGGTATCATTGTATCTTATGTAGTATGTCTGACATAACTCAAGCTCAGTAACACCACAATAAGGGACATCAATGATGAAAAGTATTGCCTAATTTTGCCTCTTTTTCTGACTGTGTAAGACAATCAGCCATCTGGTGATTTCGGTTGTCAAGTTCTAGAGTAAGAGCTAATTGGTTTTTGTCATGGGGTTGTAGCAACAAATGCTTCATGCAGTGACTACCACCTCCTTGGAAAATAGTGGTCTATCTTAACTCTAGAGTATTAAATTTTCATTTCAGTTTTCTTTCATGTTGAAAACTTCAAATATTTAGGCTTCCCAAATAGATCTTTTTTCTTTAGTTTGCTCTTCTGTTCTTACCATCATTGTCTTCCACTTTCACAATAAAACTTAAAGGTTTTTTCTACTTTTCTTTGTATCCCCTCAATAAGTGATTGACAGAGTTTTCAAACAGAACTTTTAAAATACAGCTTAGCAGATTTTTAGTTACATTTTTTCCTTTGCATTAGAGATAATTCCTTTGCACTTACCAGGCTCTGACTGCAAAGCAGAATTGCTTTAGCTGCCCTGAAGCAGATGGGCACATGTAGAATTTTGTGAAGAAAGAGAACTCAGGCTTTTCAGATAAAAAACAATAGATGTACCTGAAAACAAATTTTAATGTAAGAATGACTATACCTTCCAATAAAAAATGCAGAAGTTCACTGTATCAATTTAGCTTTAATATAACTTGTCATTTTTCAAAGATAACATTATTTTTAGAAATCTAATATTTAGAAATCTAATTTAATATCTGAATCTTTATTAGCTAATCTGAGAAATTTTAGTCACAGTGAAAATGGGAAGAGTTGTTAATGCATAACTAAGCAGTTTATTTTCACTGCAGTGGTATATCCTTCTCTCCTCCACGGTTCTCCCCAGCTCTTTTTTTTTCTCTTTTACACCCACTCAGAATCACAGAATCATTTTGGTTGGAAGAGACCTTTAAGATCATCAAGTCTAGCCATTAACCCAGCTCTGCCAGGTCAGCACTAAGCCATGTCCCTAAGCACCACATCTACATGTCTTTTAAATACCTCCGGGGATGGTGACTTCACCACTTCCTTTGATACTCCACTCAACCTTTTCTTTTCTTTCCCTCATTTATTAACTTTTTATTTTGTAGAGAAATTGTATTTAACTGAAGATAGGATAGATTAATTATTGCAGGTCTCCCAAGTGGTAATTTTATCTTTTTCTATTGCTCTAAGACTTCATTAAAAATCTTGCCTAATAGGTTTATTTTGACCCTCGTGGCATGAAGACCACAGAACTTGATATATTACTTCTTTAAAGAAAATGTAAAGGAAGTGTTGGTATTCTCAGTGATTAAAAATACTAACTACAGCAGTAGTCATAAAATAAATGTAGATGTTGCAGAGCAACATATCCTTAGACAGATGACTAAACTCCCAGCTAACGGCCAGTAATAGTTCAACGTTTCGAGTTTTTCAGCTAATATAAAGACAGGTGATCAAATGCAGTATGGGGGCAGCTAATATGATAGGACACAGTGCTGAAATATTAATCCACTGGCATATACAGGATTCTGAAAAAAAATCTCCCCTACTGCAGAGATCCTTATCATTGTCCAGTGAATCCTGAAGAATACCTACAATTCTACCTTCTGCCTCACAGGGTGCAAATTGACTGCTAAATTACGTCTTGCTTCTACCTGCTGGCCAGAAGTCACTCAAGCAGAGATGAGTGTTCTTTTGAACATCTTGCTGAATTGCTACTTATTTTTCACTGGATTTTTAAGGGCCAACATTTTACGTAATGCTTTAGACCATGGCTAAGCAGTTATTCTCAGGAATACTTCAACTTACCCCCCTCTCACTCCACCACTGCACACTGCCCCTTTTCCACTTATGTGAATACAATTAGTTTAAAGCAGATCTAAATTACTATTAAAATGGTATTTTAGCAGCAGTTTATGTACATTTATCAATGTATTTTCTCAATATGCTTCCAGAGATGTTCCACAACAGAGAAGTGCATAAATAGATGTGATGACAATGACTAAGAAAGAAATTGAGAAAATAAATGCATGAAAAATGTTATTACCAAAAAGGTCAATATAAAGAGAACTGATGACAAGAACCACTGGTTTGGTTTAAGAAACAGATGGCATTTTCAGTTTTGTCTTTTGTATCTGAAGGTGCCACTACCTCTCAAGACAGCTACAATTGTCTTTGCAAAATACTGAAATACTGATTAGTCTATAGCAGGCTTGAAGAAACATAGACCTAGTTAAAGTCCCTGTCAGCAGGTATATGAAGACATCTATATTTATATAGAAGCATGTATATATGCTTCTTCATCACACCTGGAATAAGTCATGCTGTAGTGGTAGTTCATATATTACCGTTTTACAGCTACCTCAGGTGAAAAAATGGGAAATAGGTCAATTAAAGGAGAGCTGTGGATGTTACAATTTGTAGCAAAACAACGGGGAACCACAGATATGATTTATAATTGGGAGCTAAAGTAAATTGACATTTTACCAAGACTGATACAGCTCTAATGTTAAAAAGGGGGGGAAATTGCTTGGTTTTATTTGCACTGATCTGTTCCTTATAGATATGATTCCAATAAAGGTGTCTGGTCAATGCCAATTATTTCGCTTGATGATCCTTAATTAGTGACTGCATACTCTAGTAGCTGGGCTAGAAAATGTTTCTCCATTTTTTCCTTAGTTTTTTAATATATAAGCAAATGAAATATACTCTGATTTCTGTGGGTAACCTTGGGATTGATGTTATTGGCTGAAGATGGTATTTGGGTTTACTAGCAGAAGGATTAGATTCTGCATATTTAATATTTACAAGGTTTTTATAATAATTAACTCAGCAGTGATGTGATCAAGGGAGATAGTTGTTCAGAATATCAATAATCATGAATTACGCAACAATTCATTTAAGGATTAATTTTAATAGAAGTTAATCGTATTTTCAGGTGTGTTAGAGTAGACTTTTATGAGACACAGGTTAGAAACCATTGGATATTTCAAGCACATGTATCAAGCACTGTCATTGCATAGCAAGGCTCCAAACTTCTGAGGTTCACGCTCATAAAACTTAGCACATATTTTAATACATCACATTTTCAAAGTCTTTGCATACTGAAAATTTTTTACACACTTATTTTTGCTGCTTTTTGCCCAGGAGAAAAATTAGCTGTGCAAAGTGTGCCTAAGGTCAGAGACTAAGGAACTGAAAATCATACTTCCTGACTTCCATGCATGTTTTATATGCAGAGAACTAATAACTGAATAATGCGTATCTTGATATGTAAAACATCGATTTGGAGATTTGACCCAATATAGCACAGGAAGGTCTCCTTTCTCAGTCTCTTTTCACACACCTACTAATGTTTGAGCCCTATAATTTTATGTCCTTAATTCCACTTCTTCGAAGAGATTCTTCAGCAAGACAGACTGAAGTCAAGCAGGGAGAAGCTTTCTCCTGGTCATGTTATATACATAAGGAGGATCTGAAAGATTCATCAATCTTCCTCTCAGCTAATGCCACCATTTGCTAATTATTAATCCAGGAAATCTTTTCCACTTAAACCCAAAGGACAGTTCAATGTCTGTGTCAGCTGTTTCTATTACCTGTTAAGTAGATGGTCTCAAAGGAATGCAGATTTTGTGAAGGCGTATCAAAACCGGTTTCTGTGATACTGAGGTGCATGCTTCTAGAAAGTGTACTCCGGTGTTTTTTAATAAATGGGCCATGTGTGGTATTCCTCCCTGAGAGACTGGACCAGTGGATGGAGGAGGCTCTTGTTGTATCTAGTAAATAGGATAGTGTAAACTACCCATCAAACAAGTCAGTGAGAAATCGTTGTATTTCACATAAGCAGTCCAGACTGGTTACTACAAGCAGTTTTAGAATCAGCCTGGTTTGTCCCAGAGTCACTAAGACAGGAGTCTAACACTGAATCTAACATGTGTACCTAAAGAGACTTGAAATGAGAGATTTAAACTGCAAATACAAGTCAATCTAAATTGGCCAAATAGTGAGATTATGTTCTGAGTTCCAAAACTGCAGTGGGTGAGTTAAAACTTTTTTAACAGTCTGAATCGGCATCAGTATTGAAGAAGGTGAAGACAAGCAAAGAAGAAATACTACCTCAGTCATGTCAAAGGTTGTTGCTCATTAGCTGGCAATGCCTGGAATTAGCTTGCAGAATAAAGGGGTCATTTCTTTGGAGCTAGTGTCACATGTACCAAGTATGTGTCTGTCTGTGATAATCTATTTTATTCTCTTCAAGTCTTTATGTAAAGCTGCTCTTCAGCAGGGTCCTTAATTTTAATGACTATCAGGGATTTGGTCATTACATGGTGAATCTTTATTTTCGAGATGTGAATGGCTTTATAAAAAGTGTTCCCAATTTCAACAAGTAGTCTGCTGCAGAATGACACTTATAAATTTTAGAATTTTCAATTCTGTATTACATGATGGTTAATGTACTTTGCCACTAAAAAACGCCTTTTTGGTCTTCTGGAACAAGGGGTAAGGTAAGTGATGGAAAGGGATAAATCCAAGAGAGATATCTCAGAAAAGGGGATAATTATTTTAAAAATATTGGAATCCTGAAATTTCAGGATTATACATTTTTTAATAAATTTTGCCATCAAAAGGAATATTTAAATCTTTTTTACTTCTCCAAAATGAAGTGCCATCAGAAATTTGGATCAGAGAAATATGTTGTCCCGGTTCGGGCTAAACTTCCTGGTTTGAGCTGAAACTTCCTCGTTACGGTAATTTGAGGAGTGGGTACCTCGGACCCTCGACCCGTAACATATGTCAACTTTTGTTGTTAGCAATTTTTTTAAATTATGTTTCCTTCTGAACTAGCTCTTCTGAGAAGCTGGTTCAGCAATTTATTATGACTACCATTCGTTTAAGCCAACACCGATTCGATTACTCACCTGTGCTGAATATCAGTTGCTTCAATACTTGCCATTTAATACAATGGTCATTGAATATTTTGCCAAATAATTTGCTATCTACAGGTTGTTCAAATTTCATTCTGATTGCTCTGTATTCTCTGTTAATGGAACATTTAAGACCACTCTGCAGCAGCCTATTTCTGGTCCCAGCCAAGTTAACAAAAGCTTTTCAATTTGAAAATTCCAGAGAATAATCCTCTGTAATTGGGTGTGTGGCTCACATGACAGCTTCTTCTCACTGATTTGTTGGCTATAATTTTTCAGATGTGTTAATGGTGAATAACAGTTTTAGACACTTGTAATGAACACATGCACAGTTAGCATTTTTTGACCGATGTTGACTGCTGTAGCTCTCAGAAGGTCAGTGACTCAGCTATCACTGTTCTGGCAGTATAAATGAATTTTAAAGTGGGCATAAATTACTTTTATAAGGATTTCCAAACCTCTCTGCAGGAGTAGAGTAGTATAAAGATGCCTAATATAAATTAGAATTAGGCTCACTGTATTTTGCTTACTTCAGTTTGGCCTTGGGTTTCTGTGGGTTTTTTTTTCTTAATTGTGAAGATTTTCTTCATAATCAAAATTTCCTTATAAAATTACTTAGAAGAATTTAGTTTAAAAGTTAAAAAATAACTTATTATCAGTCATCACAGCATTTAGCTTTTCTTTGCACATTTCTAACATTTACCCCTAAAAGGGTCAATAGTTAATAAATCAGAATTGTAAGATTTATTTCCCCTATGTATTAGGCCAAAACCTCATTCTTTACTTTTATGTTAAGGAGTTATGAAGTAGACCCAACTGGTTCAAACAGCCAGGCTTTGATTCTCTTTACACGCAGGTTCCCCCCAGGTTATGGAGCTAGCAAATTTTGTTCTGCATCACATCTGCTCCGCGGTCCCTGACTACCAGGAAGCTCCTGTTCCGACTACCAGATTAGTCCCTTTGGGTTGGCTGCTGCAGGAAACAAAGGAGAGCTTGAAGTTGTGAACAGGCTTAATTTGGCTCCACTAGTTGAGAAGCTATGAGGATGGTTTGACAGCCGCCTTATTCCACCTCCCTCAGTACTTCTTCACGTTGATCTCTCTAGCAATGGGTCCCGTTAAACCTGAGCCTTTTTGCTTAAAGAATCATTGCTTTTGCAGACCTGTTAAAATGTGGCCTAGAAAAATTTATGTCCCAGAGGTATGGGATTCAGGGTGCAATTCGAAACACTTCATGTGGCTAAGTCGTAACATTAAATATTTCTTGCCTGAAGTTATAGAATGAGTATAGGCTCATAAATTTCTCTTTAAGTCAGAAATATAATTGCCGTATGATTTTTCTTCAGTAGTTGGGACTGAAAATTATTGTTAAAATTGATTGCAGTTGCCCATGGTATTGCAAGCAAATTGATCTTTTGATGATGGTTGAAAAAAAAGCCACCAAAATAACAAAAGAGAACTGGTGTGTTGCCATGAAAGAAATTGCTTTATATGAACAAGAATAATGACATATTTGAAGAATTTCATGTGAAGTGGGAAAAATGTGGTTTATATCTCTATCAAACTAAGATGTATAAGAATCATGACAGCCCTCTAGGGAGGTTTTGTCAGGGAGAAGTAGTACAACAGTTCAGAATAATATTTAACAACTAATTTGTTTTGCTGCTTGTCTACAAACATTTTTAATGCACCTTTTATTATTTTTATCAGTATTTTGAAATCAATAGACATTCATAATGAAAAAGATAAGCAATTTAAATGGGCTTATATTTACCCCCCCCCCCGTAAACGTATAACTAACACATGAAGTACATACAGGGTTAATGTACTGTTGCTGTCTAATAGGCAACATTCATCAATCCCTTTCCCTCCTTCTTAATCTTTTCTTTAAAACATTCTTTGCTGTAGACCCAGGATTTCTCTGGTTTTACTTGCAGTAAATCCTTTTATAATTATTCTTGGCTTGACTTGATACCCTGATCAAAAATTGCTTGTTCCTATGGACATGGCCTCGAGAAGGGAATGAGCACAAATATTTTAAACAAAGCCAAAGCAAAATTAAAAAAAAAAAATTAAAAAAAGGCAGTTTCATGTTTTTTTAAGTATCCATAGCCAAGGTCTGGATTACTGGTGCATAATATCTGTAGCTCTAATCATACTGCTGAAGTGAATCAATTGTTGACTATTTGAAATGGATGGATGCAATATTGAAGCCCTCAGAAGAATTTAAGTTCCAAATTAAAATTGAACACCGTTTCTTTGACTTTGGTTATAATAACCCATGAGGTTTTATGTATTTATATATTTACACACACTTCCCAGGATTTGCTAGTTTACTCCAGCTAATAGCTACTCTCAGACCCCAGGCTGTGTTCAAAGACTTCTTACTGGAAAACAAGCTCATCTGAACTTGTTAATTGCGATTAAATCACGTTCTCTGAGTTCTTCAACACACACCCTGCCCTTCAATATTTTCTTTAGTATGCTTACAAATAAATAAAAAATAATATGAATTAATAATATTGCCTCTCATTATTTTCTTCTCTGTTTATCTGCTGTTCTGCATTTTTTTCTTACACTGAAAAGACACAGATACTGTTCAATGTTCCACTTGTCCTCCAGATGTCGAGCCAAAAAAGGTCAAGTTTTCTATAGATTCTGTACTATGTTTTTCAATGTCATGCTGGAATAACACACCTAAGAAATCTTAAGTATGATAGAGCGTCCCAAGATATGTTCATGTAACTGAATCTATTCCTGCCTACTTAATTATGAAGAGATAAATTAGATTACAGATTTACATTTATATTAGATTACAGATTACATTAACTATATTTGATTAGCTCTCTTCTGCATTCGTTGGATGCCTAGAAATCCACCTACCTCCTACTTTGATACCTGCATTGTAGAAATTTAAGAAGAAATGTTGAATCCTACCCTATGGTGATGGAGACAAGATGTCTTTTTCTTCACTTTGTTCACAGCCTGATACAGAGGGAAGTTGAATGCCGAGTGCAATTACCTTGTTAATTCAGAAGATTTCACGGATGTGGTGCACTATATGCATACTCTTAGTGCAGGATCTGTCTCGCACTGGAAGAGATAGACAAGTAAGATGAGTTCACTTAGCGCTTAAAGTACACAGACTAGTAGTTTCTGGGATTTTGAACTTATCGTGTTAAGGACTTCAGGATACTTGCTGTTGATTGTGAGAAAGTGCTGCAGTTATTAACAATAGGACTTGGGTCTTCATTTTGCACAGATACAAAGAGTTTCATTTTGAGAGAAATGAATCTCTTTACCTTCTAAGCATAGAAGCATTTCTTGGAGCAGATGATCAGATGATTACTGAAGGAAGGGTTTTTCTGGAGATGTCTGTTTGAATTTCAAATATTTAATGCACAGATCTCTTCAACACCCAGAGGTGCTCTCTGAAATCATGACTCGAACTGGCAGTTCTCTGCTAGAGTTCATGATCCAAATGAAGTTGTGTTGGTTACAAATTTAATTTCTTGTCTAACAGAAACTGAGTAACTCATGCCAGTGTTAACACTGGTAACTGGTAGCACTGGTAACATAACACTGATGGAAATAGAACTCATTTTACAAAAGTGGTTCCATAATTAAAAAGTCAGAAGAACATTAGTGGTGGTTACTGTAAATAATTGCAAATAATCAGATAAACAAGTAGACAGAGAGAAATCTTGCTAATGCATAAGTAAGTAAACTCTAAAGCACTAAGCAATTTCTAAAACTGAGGCATCAAAGGCAACTGAGAGGTTTTTGGAACGAATGATACTCATGCTTGTCTTTCTCACTTATTTTCTGCTGGCTTTAGCTGATCAACATTTTTCTTCCCTGGTTTATGCTGTCAAGTTAGACTGTAAACCTTTCCAGCAGGGAATTTTTATTCCTTCATGTCTTCAGCATGTGCGCAAAATACAGTCAGTGCTACAGAGAGCAATATCATTACTGTTAACAGCTCTGTCCACATGTATTTAGCAACATTAAATTTGATAATCACAAAGCAGAAAACGTTCATTGAATCTGCAGGTTATTTAAGGTTATTCATGGCTAACATTTGAGCTGTATTCCTCTCCTTGGAACTGCTTTTTTAAGAATTCAGCTTTGCTTAGGCAGATAATCACTGAAGGTCAGACTTGTTACTGGTTAGTGAGAACACAGGAGAAATCGATACATTGAGCGTTGGTTCTCTTATACTGGACTCTTTTCATTTTTGGAAGCTTATTCTACAGATTGCATATTGAATCTCCAACACTTGCATTAAAAAGCTAAAGTTTCTGAACTTTTGTTTTAGTTCAGTTATTCTCTGCATTTGGGAAGAAGACAAACAAAAAAAAGTACTGGAAATAACAAATATATTGGTCTGTGGTAATCAGCAGTATAACTACAACTTTTGGGTACTTTGATAGTGCTTTTTTGCAAGTTTGACTTGGTTGTTTTCTTGTTGGTCTTTGACAAATGGATGGTAAAGTTGGAATGGATTCGCACAATTGAGTATAAAAGCAGCATAATCTTTTAACAGTGAATAATATAATTATATTACTTTCTCTTGTATAATTTCCCTTAAATTATTTACAGATAAATTATGTAGAGCTGGATTCATCAAGCAGAAGGTGTCTGCAATATAGATGTCTACATCTGGACTAGTTACCCTGCTGTCAATTTGGAGTTGGTTAAAAAAACCAAGCACTTTTAGGTAGATTTACTCAGGTTTATAATCTGAGAAGAATCGTGCCCTAGATGCTCCTCTTTCTCACAAACAAAGCCCACATGGAAGATGTCTTTATTAACATGTTTGCTCCATACAGGCAATCAGGTGAGATCTTCACCCTGACAGCTTAAAAGGGCCAAAACAATTTAAAACAAGAAGTCTGATAAGCTGGAGCTCAAAACCATACCAACAGTATTTCACACCCAAAGTCTTTTTCTCTCTGCTCAAGAAAAAGTCCTTGTTACATCATAGTGCAGACCTCAGCCTCGCCTTACCTGCAGCATACACTGTCCTTGCCTGATGTTAGTGGCCAGTCCAGCCCTAACCCGTGACAAGTCTGTATCTCACCCAACCTAATAGCAGTGATAAAAGCCTTTAGATTTATTCACAGACAATTTTGTTAAAACCTTAAATAAAAATTGAATTATAGTAAGTTAAGTTTAAGATGTATGTTGCTATGGTATGGATTTGTGATGAAAACAGTGATGATAACACACCAATGTGTAAGTTATTGCTTAGTAGTTCTTTCACAATGTCAAGACATTTTCTGCTTCTCATGCTGCTCTGCCAGCAAGCAGGTTGGGGGTGCACAAGACATTGCAGGGGGGGGACACATCTGGGGCAGCTTACCCCAGCTGACCAAGGGATATCCCATACTCTACAACATCGTGCTCAGCAATAATACCTGGGAGAAGGAGAAGGAAGGGGGAGGTGTCCTCTGCCCTAGTAACCATTACGCATGATATCACATGGGTTTCCTGGAGATGGCTGAACACCTGCCTTCCCATGGGAAGTGGTGAATGAATTCCGTGTTTCACTTTCCTTTTGTGTGCAGTTTTGTTTTACTTGTTAAACTGTCTTTATCTCAACCTAAAAGTTTTCCTACTTTTATCCTTCCAATTCTCTTCCCTGTCCCACTATGGAGAGTGAGTGAGTGGCTGTGGGGAGCTTGGTTTGCCGTAGTTAAAACACAGCACTTTGGTAGCTCCTTCTGTAGCAATACTCAAAGGTAAGGGAACCATCTTGATTTTACTGAAGGTAGATTTCAAAGAAGAAAATTTAGGATTTATACAACTATCAAAAATATTTTTATTATTATTGAATATGGAATTCATTAATAAAAATAAAAATAGATAAATATTTTCAATACTACTTTCTCCTGTAAGCTTTTATGTATACTTGAAAATTTTACACTATTGTATTTGCCCTGATGATATTCATCTCTGCTTTTCTATGTTGCGATATAATTATACTACCCTTCATATGAATCCATGTCTAATATGTACCTGGGTCTCCCAAGACTTTTGTTCAACCACTAAAAATGTGCATTCTCTAGGTTCCTAAAATTGTACAAATTTAGCTGTATTTAAAAGAGGATGAATCCTTACTTTATGAAATATTTTGTCTTTTTCAGTTTCTCATTCTTCTTGTGTCGCCCTCTCCCAACACGCTTTTCATTTTTCAAATTAGAATAACTGACAGAGAAGATAAGGAAAGGGAGAAAAATGGCAAGCCTTTAACACTTACAGTAAGCTTCTTAGCTTTCGAAAATAGATAATTTATTTACCAGCTTCACTTTTATTTTCTACATTATGATTGGTCTATATACATTTGCAGATTAAAACCAATTTATATATAAAATCCTACTAATGACTAATGCTCAATCTTCCTTTCTCTCACGCTGGTTCCAAAACAGCATCACAAACTGACCTTCAAAACAACCCTGTTTCCAAGCAATTTTTTCACGTGCATGTACAAAATTCTGTGAAACTATAATTGCAGTGGGAGATAGCACAGAGGGTGAGAATTTAGGCCTCATCTTATTATTTGCCTGTTCTTTTTTTGTGTTCTAATGGAGAAAAACAATATAGATACTTCCATACTTACTTTCTCTTCTCTCTCTTCTTTTTTATGCCCCCAAAAAACCTGAATCTAAGAAATTGGTACCGTGTTATCCTCCATATCTGTTTGCAGTGTGGTGCACAAGGGCTCTTCTAAGTTTATAGTCAAACAGTTTTATGCACTACATTAAATTAACTTTTCTGAAGTTTTTTTTTTTTCTCCCTTCTCAGAGATGAAGAAAAATATTAATTCATTAAGTAGGATCAAATCCTGCCAACAGGAAAATAGTCCCATTAAACTGCAGAACAATTTACATTTGTCTGAAAAAAAGTCTGTATCTAAATGTATATAAGCTGCAACAAATTAAGCTATACACACTTAATACACACGTGTCTGCCAAGCAGGATTAATCCAGTCAAGGATTTCCCACTTAAAATCATATTTAATATATTTACACATTTTTTCTTCTTACGTTACAGGAGCTATAATTTAAATTTCAGTTATGGTAACCTAACAAGGAATTTCACTGTAAATGAAGAACCACAGATCAACATAAAACACTTCTGTGGGAGGAAAGCAAAAGTATAGAGTGTGGATCCTTTAACTTTTTTCTTTTTACTCAATTCTGTATCAGTCAGAGTGATCTAATATTTGGTTTTTGTCTTTTTCATTGAATCTCTCATTCATTTCTCTTCCCCTGGAGGATATTCTCTTTTTCATTCAATATGCAATAGATGTACTTATGTCACTGTTGAGCATCCTTTTTGCTTAGTTAATTAGTTATAAGCCTGCAAAAATATAGGCCTGTTTGAAACATTTAATTTCTTTTGTATTTTTAATTGTAACAGGGACTAGGACTCATTCAAACTGTGTGTGATTAATGTATTTCTTCAGGTATTTTGTTTCTGTCAATTCTGCCTTTCTATAAATTCACTTTGTGGATTGAATCAGGGAGCTTTAGGAAGAACATTCTTCCAGATCAATGCGCAGAGCTTTGATTTTGTGAAGATTCACTTGTACATGGACTCCTTTTTGCTTACAGTTACTATTACCAAATGCTTTCAATTGTGGTGCTGACATGATCAATTTACAACAAAAATAGAGCTGGGTTGAGCACATTTAGGAGTATGAGTGGCGCATTTCAAGAGGACAGAGGTTCAGACAAAGTAATGAAGATAAGTCCTAGGATTACAGGAAATTTAACAGAAAGAAATCAGATACATGAAACTTATCCTTGCCCATTATTAGGTCACACAAAAAATATAGAACATCACTGATACCATCTGTTCCTGTCTAAAATAAGTTTGCAGTGATAGTCTGTTTTGGTTTCATTCAAAGCAGAATATTAGTCCAGAATAGAATAAGCTTGAATTAATGGTTATTTGACTCCAACTGCAGACATCCATATTTGTCTAATAATGGCCTAATTCAATTAAGAAATTCCTTGAATCAGTAAGTCAGTAACTTGCAGCTACTTGAAAGCTGTTTGATGACTCATGTGAAATAAATCAGTCATGTTATTCTACCTGCTATAATGTAAATGGGGTCAGCATAAAAATTCACGCACCATATGCCCTAATTCTTACTTCTGTTGGCTGAATCCTGAGGGCATGTTCCTAGAATGTAACACAGCACAAGGCGAACACCTCTGAGTAAGGTTCCGAGTAGTTGTTGTTTCAGAAAACTTGCTTCTAAGTTGTGGATAAACACTAGGGCATATCCCCAAAACTATAAATCATTATGCTGAGTCCTAGCGACCAAGCCTCCCCTCTGAAAGGCTCTTTACCTGCAGTATGACTCATGTATCTTGCATTTTCAGACTAAGTCTAACTATAACTGGATCATGAAATCCCCCTTCTGCAGTGAAGACCCTGAGGCTGTAGGTTAGAGGTTTAGGTTCTTTGCCAAGCTGTAATGTATTCCCTGAGAGATGAATGATGGAGAAATTTAAAACACCCTTGTTTTTCTCAGCTAGTGCATATAATATTGGAGAGGGCTTTAGTTTCCAAAGTTGTCCATTAGGAATCTGTAATGGTGAAGAAATTCATGCAAAATTAAATTAAATGCTTAAAAACAGAATTTTGTACTTAGAACAAAAAGCATTTCCAAAAGGAAGAAGTCACTACATGTGCAAAGAGAATGCAGGTTATGATTACTGCCTCACGAGACATATGGTAGTACACATACTTCACTCTGGTACATACTTTGTTTACCCAAAGTATTTTTTAGCTTGAGGGGTTTCAGAATTTTAATATAAAATTTTTTGATGTACTTTTTATTATTTAAAAGGAAGAAGCTGTCAAGAACATCACAAGCATTGTAAGTTATTGTTTATGTGTCAGGATGTAGGTGCCACTGTCAAACCTATTTACAAACATCAGTATTCCTTTTTAGAACTAGAAAAAAATACTTGGATAATCAGAATATATTACCGAACATGTATGTTGTTGTATCAGACATGCACTACCTTAGATCCTACAGTGAAGTACCTGGAGGGATAGCTAGTTGTACAGAATAGAAACTAAACGTGGGGCTAATTAGGATAATGGACTGCTTCGAATTTCAGTCCTTTTATAAGCTTGATGGCGTGACAGAATATTTGGGTTTGCATTTAAAGAAATCTTGTACCTAGAAGAAGCGAATTGTGTATGAAATAACTTTGATCCCTGGGTATCATCTGTCTTTATAGAAGTAAGTGGCAGAAGAGAAATTACTTTTCCTGCAGAGTCATATGGTGTCATTGTTTATTTCTGTAACTGAACTTTCTGTATATTCTTAAATGTATGGCTTTATCATTAAAGATAACAATCCACGTGAAATACCTATTTCAGCAAAAGAACAATAAATAAGGTGGAAAAATGTTGTGAATGTAGGAATGGACAACGCAACACACTTTTACTGTGCAAGTTAAAAAGCCTTTATTCTTTTTTATCAAGCAGGTTTTATATATTTCTAGTCCAACGTTAGTTCTACGCTAGTTCTCTTCTGATTGGTTTGTGTGACCATCTAGCAATTTATCAACTACGCACTTCTGCTTTGCTCAGATAGACACACATCCTGAATCACAAAGCTTATTTCCTCATATTGGTTTACCGGCCATTAGCTTGTGCATTTCTATTCCTTTAGGGATAGACTTGTATTTGTTCAAGGTCAATCAGGTTTCCCTCGGACCCGCCGAGGTCCTCCACAGAAAAAAACCTGTGGTAGAATAATGGCTTGCCTAGCAGTTTCTAACACTGTTTTAAAAGCTAGGTATTCCAAAATTTATCAGAATTACACACTCACATAGGACCTCAACAAAACCATTAACAGCAAACTGTAGTGTTCTACTGTACAGCAGTTTGCCAATGCAGCAATGTCATCCGTAGGGTGTGTTATTCCAACGGAGCTGATGTAGCTACCCTGGGAATACTTTCCTTTTTATGCAGAGGCATGGACCGTGCCTAAACATGACTATGTGTTTAGCCATAGCAATTTCAGATTTTTAAATTGATAGATGGAGGAATTAAAGGCTGCATAAACATACATCAATCACGGAAAGGATGAGGTCAAGTCTTACGCTAGTCTCTAATATGCAAGAAGAAATCTCACTAATGAAAGACGTGCTTACTCGCCATTGGAACTTCTACTAGAGAATGGGGATAACACATATACAAAGTATTGGGTCGGTCCCATTCTTTAGTTAGTTCCACTGGATAAAACAGAAAGTTAAGCACAGTGGGCATTAAGACAAGCCAGAAAAAAAGAAGTGCAAAATACATTAACTATGTTATCCATAAAACATGCGTGAATTCCTGACTTTGAATTGGTTAGTTTTGCCATTAGTTCACATACAGTAAGATATTATGGATTTTGTTGGGTTTTCTTTAAACTTTCATCATTCAGCATAGTAGAAGTAGGTCTTGCATCAGCAATTCGTTGTTTAAAGGAGAATTACCGCTATTCTGAAAGTATGTATAGCAGCAACCAGAATTAAATGGGAAGGTAAAAAGTTAAGGTCACTTTTGAGAATTGTATTTAACATTCATAGATCTCTTTTGTGCTTTGAAGTACTAACCTAAGTGTTTATCAAAGAAGACACAGCCTTAAATTCTGGCTATTTAAAAGGAATAAAGACCAGATGTTATAATTCCAGGGTGGGTGCAAACGATGTTTCTCTTTAAGAAGCAATGCATTTTGTCATAGTAATTTGTGTAAAGATAAGTCATGAAGCAGGCTGCCAAGTTCTCTCTGGTTCATTTGTTATGATTTTTGCTTCTGACACAATGTCATGGGTTCAAGTCTCTAAGTGGCACTCTATAGCACTCTGCTGATAGAAGAGCTATCTTGTGCTTTAGGTGACATTTTAAAATAAGCTCTCTGCCAGTTACCCAAATGTATGCTAAAATTGTAAGAGGCATTTTCAGATAAGAGCTGGAGATAATAGCACTCTCGTGGGCAGCATCTCTTCTCTCTATAAAATTTATTCTGTTGCCCAGGATTGCCCCTGAGCTATTGCTGAGCACATCTGTAATGGCTGCTTCATTTTCTGCAATGTCGTTTTGTAACAAATAACTCATTATCCTTCAGAGATGTTCAATATCTGGGATTTGAGGAGCATTTTAAAATCAAATTCTATTCAGAAGCCACTAATCTATGCCAAACAGCTCCTTGATCCTAGCAACTGTTTCACACTTTATACATGCCCAGATTCTCTGAAGAATAACCTGTTTAGTGATGAGTTAGTAGGCAATAGAAAAGTACAACACCTGGGCACATGTGGGTGGGATAAGTAGGTTACCATGAGGGTAAGTGTTCCCCTAGGAGTCTGTCAAGCACCAGATTTTCCCT
>NW_010389307.1:26798-42565 GCF_000710305.1 Buceros rhinoceros silvestris
TTCCCTACAGGTCTGGTTAGTCCTGGCAAGAAGGGAAGTTTGTTCGCACAAAGTAACAAGAATGGATAAGACAAGTGATGTGGACTGTTTGATACTGATCTTCTTGTAAAATCTTCTTTTGCAGTCTTCAGTTATGGTCATTTTTAATTTCAAGTCAGATTTTTTCTTTCCTTGGGTGTGTACTGTTCTAAACTTATTTTGCTCTGACATATCTGAATATTACTGTCAGTATTGGCGACATTTTTGTGGTGAGCACTGCAGAGTATACACTTTTTCTCTGTCTGACAAACAACTTTTTGGCAGACAGAGCAGGAACACTATGGAATATTGCCATAACCTTTATAATATTTTGGACAGTAATAAGGGCTTAAGAACTGAATGAAATCTTTATGACTTCAATTGGGAAGGCATACTTGACATATCTGAATATGTATAGTAAATGTACACAAGATACTTGATACTGTGGAAACCACAGGAAGTGTTACCAGTAACTGATTCTTCTCTCACACTGTTACTACAGAGATAAATGCTTCATTAGCCTTTCTACTCATTTGTTCAAAAGGAATGGAGCAGAAAAATAAAATCCCTGTATTCTGACCCTCAAATATCTTATATGTGAGAATGTCCTTGTTCCTCTTGTGATGAGAAAATACATTATTTTGACTGATGGGAACTGTTGACCTATTAATCTTTAAATTTGTGTTGTTTCTTTTGTTAACACTTTCTGATTCCATGGATAATTCTTTGATAAAAGATTTTTGAGCAGTTGTGTTTTGATAGCTGATGGAACGATATTTTTCATCTTGCATCAAGGGCTTTGCGTACTTTAATTTTCAGTGGCTGCGATAATAGCATGTGAAGTACTGTCCAGTACAGAAAATAAAATCAAGAATATGATTAAAATCAGGTACTCCTTTGTGTCAGCTGAACCTGTGATAGAGGTTGTGGTGCCACAGAGTTAATACGTATTCCTATGAAATGCCTAATGCACACACACTAAGTAGGCTGAAGTCTGAGGAAAAAGAGGTAATTTATCTTTATCAGACTACAGTTACAGCTGTGTTTGAGAAAGTCTAGGAGGTTGCAGGGCACTAAATGGATTTGCTGTTGTATTGACTGAATTCTTCAAGAGACTTTTTTAAAAAAATAAAGTTAAAAAAAAAGAAAAAGAAAAGAAAGAAAAAGAAAGAAAATCCCTGCGGAGAAAGGAGGGGACATGACTAACATCAAACAAAACAACCTACTTGATATCTAAGTTTGCATCAAGGTGGGATTTCCATATATGTTAAAAATCTACTATTAAAAGTCAAATTTGTGAAGAAATGATCTCTTTTGGATTGAGCTTGGTACCACATTTTCAAACAATATTGCTGTTAAGGCACCATCTGAAAGTGAAGTTATCAGTCTTTAAGCCTCATGTCACATGATCTTAGATTCAGAGCCCAGAGAATTGATAGATACGGGAAATAATTGAAAATTTGTCCACTTCATATGCTTTCAACTTGTGATATTGAAACTGAGATTTGTTATTCAAAGTGAGTGTTCACACTGCACAGTATTTGATAAAAGATCATGGGAAGATGTTTATTGATTCAATATCTCATGATTCCTGCATGCACCAACACAAATGAAAATAAGCAGACCAATTTTTCACCTTCACACCCCTTCCTGCCACGAACATGTATAGTTTTTACGGAGTTAGACTGAGCGTAAGAACTACACAATGGAATGAGATCGTGTTGAAAAGGGTTTTGGATTCTCATTCATGGGGGGAACAGTCATATGGCAAAGACAACTGATTAGACGCAACATAGAGGTAGCTGCTTCATAAGTAGTTTTCTGTGATATTCAGGTCAGCCTGTAAGACATTTTCTGACATATTTAGAAACAGTTGTGAATAAGAGTAAAAGAATATCTAGCCAAAATATAAAAGGGTCTTAATGAAAAAAATACACCAACAGAAAATGAATTAGGAAAAAGATTGATGTAGCACGGAATAGCTATACAGTATTCCAAAGGCAAAGCCAAGGAGTTTGAATTTTTCACTGGAAGAGCTGAAGAGTCACTGAGACTGATGGGTTTTGATTAATATATTTTGTAAAGACTAAAAATAAAAAGATCTGCTTAACAATGGCTCATTACAGAGGATAGTCACCCAGCAAACGGTACTGTGACCTCTATTATTTAACTGTACCTTGTTAAAACATTTCTTCTGTATCTCATTGATACAGAACTTCCCTTCATTGATACAGAACTTCCCTTCATTGATACATCTTTCCTTCATTATCTTTTTAGCTTACAGAACACGTTATAGAAATTAGAAAACTCCTACGGTTTTTGTGTGCATTAAAGTGTCATGTATAACTCTGGTGATAAATAGTTTTGTAGCACATCAGATTTTATTTGTTTATTGCATCCTTATATAATACATACAGAGCAGGTTTGGTGATACTTTTGCAGTCTAGTGAAGCTCAGTGGATACAGATGAGGCAAATATTTAGGCTTTATCACCAGTTCCAAGGATTCATATCAGCAGAATGTCATACAAAAACTTTCTATCTGTATTGTGGATATTTCTGCTTCACTTTCTTATGCTACTCATATACATACCCTACATGATCTATTTTTTATCATACAAAAGAGCTAATTGTAGACAAATGAGGTAGTTCCAGAGCAAAAGCAGTGCTACTTGCTGAAGAACATTTTTTTTTTTTCTTAGGATGTGATATACAGAATTGAATGAATAAATGAACAAATATTCAGAACACAGCATGATGCTTACAGACCCACTTTGTTGACATTACACATAAATCCATTGAGTAAATGGACGTGCACAGGTCTATCGTCTATAATTTCTCTACAAATTACTTAAAAGTAAAGTCTAGCAGTATTACCTACATTTTTATTATACTGTGTTTCAAGCAAACAAATACATTGAATACATAATGTTATTCCAAAGAATTTTGCAGAATTAAATTAGTTGTGTTAGAGGCCCTAATGTCAAGGTAGAGATGTTGCCTAAGCAACTCTCTTAACTTAAGGTTTGCTGCAATGTTAAAATTAGAGGCAAATTGCCCTAGAAATGTTGGAAAAACAAAACTCTTGGGAGTGAAGCACTCTTCACAGAATCAACATCTGTATCTTGAAGATTATATGAAATAGGAATGCCAAGTTTTAAATGTAGGAAAGCAAAAATATGTACTTTAATTTTGATGAAGAGAACTGGCCTTAAACTCTGCAGCCTGAGTGCACCTATTATTTGATTGTACCACATGAAATTAGATCAGATGATTAATCTACAGACATACAACTTAGGAGACAAATTTACTAATCATAGGTAATTAACATGATTAAAATATATTGGTCAATGACAGTGGAAATAGCATCCGTGTTTCTAACTTGCAAGATACGCACCGCAGGCAATGAGTGGTGCAAAGGACACATAAAAAGTTCCCGACAAAACTGAACTAACGCGACACGCAATGCAATTTTGGTGACTCAGGCCTGTGGTGTAATTGAGGACATGTTGATGTCTCTTCCTATTCTACTTAGCTCTTTCAGGCTTTAAAGGCTTGCTAGACACACTAACAGCCTAACAAAGCCAAGGACAGATTGATAGTGGCAGCTGAGTCCACGTGTGGCAGATGATAGACTTTGAAGGCTTATATATTTTTTTAAAATATCATCAGGCTGTGTATGTCTGATTTCCACTTGCAGTGTAAACCTGTAGGGGAACAAGGGCAAGGCTCCCTGCTAGACCCCGGTGGTTTTCAGTCACAATGGTCAGACAACTTGGGTTTGCGGCCAATCAGGCTGCTCCGTCTGGCCTCCACTCTGCTGAGCTTCAGGTGTAAAATCACCCTTTATGTCATTTTCCCCTTTCTAAAGCTTTTTTCTGGGTTTTAGGCAATGAAAAGGACAAGTAGGTTGTTTCTTAATTTATTTTGTCAGCATGGCTTTTGGATTTAGATTTCCAAAGCTGATTAGGGGATTAAGACACACAACTGCCATTAATGTCAACTTCCTTTTAGTTAGTTTGAGAATTGAAGAATGTGTCTTTGGGTTTTACGAATTAATGTTGGTATAAATTTTATACACAAATTACAAATTATCAGTTCTATAAGAAGAAATGTTTGGGACAATTTTTTTCCTCAGTTCTGCAAGATACTTTTTGCTGGGCAATTGGTGGGAGAAGTCAAGGTGAAGAAAGGAAGCAGAGTGTGTCTTCAAATAATAAATTAATTAATTCAACTTTCAGAATTTTTGCTATATGTGCATACAAATTTGACATAATATTTTATTAACTCCTATCGGTGATAAATAAACAACTGAGAATTTTATGACAAAAACTGGGTTTTAGGAAAGCTTTGAAAAAATTATGACAAAAAGCAAAATGTTTGTCATAAAATATTTTAAAAATCTGAATAAGATTTTAAAGATCATAGCCCAAAGAAAAAGAAATGGCCATGCATTTCGTAATGAATCAATGTTGTTTAACTTTTTTTTTCTATTTTATCATATTGGTCATGATTACAAATGTCGGAATCAAATCTCTATTTCCAGCTTCCATAAGAAAGGTTCATGAAACAACCACTGTATGATCTGACAGCACACTAGTCTTTTGTTCCTAAAGAACAAAAGAATAATTAACTACACTGATGCCTGAAATGTCTGACTTTTCATTTGAGATGTTGTTCCTATTATTTCAGTACCGTTTCTTATCACTTATTGTCAGCACTGCCATTGGATTTGAGTGTAAAGACTGATAATTCTGTTTTATTTTTCTGGACATTATTTTTAGAGATGTTTTGAAATTTTCTCTTACTATATTTTAAAAATATATTAATTTCCTTTAAAATTGCTTAGCAAAATAGAGGACTTCATTATAAAGAACTCTACATTAATTTTATTTCTTCTTTTTCATAAGAAGTTATCATCAATGATAATGAAATAGCACATGGGACTAGAGTTCAACTTAATAACTGCCTTATAGGAAAGTCAATTTATCACTGACACTTTTTATAAAGTATCACTTTTATGTACTGATACATATCAAGCATTAAGCAGATCTTTCTATGAAATACTCAGAATACTTCACAAAGCTCATACAAGGAAACAAAATCATCAGAATGTTTTGGTATTGTGGTTGAGTCATCACACGTGGAAAAGTCAACTCTTTGAAGTGTGGCATCTGCTTCAGTCTGTAGGAATGACATACACAAGATAAGGGTATGCAAAATTAAACAGCTTAAATTTTGAGATTCGAGGTTTCCAGTGTAACTCAACTATGTAGCAGGGTGTTCTTCCTTCATTCAGAGGCTTTCTAAGAGGTAAAGGAGGTGTTGATACTATGGGGGGGTTTATGCACTCAGCAAAGTAATCTGGAAGTTAGTTTCAGTGAGAATGGGGATCTTGTATTAATTTGCTTTTCTTCAGGTTTCAGATCAGTGTTCTATGAGCATATTTACACTCATTTTGCAGTGATTCTTTATTATTATTATTATGCTGTTGATCTACAGTGAGCTTCGTCCAAATTGTGTAACAGAAATAATCCCATGTTTGAATAGAATAAAATTTCTGAAATGACAGTGTGGCCACCAAATGTCCTAAAATGTAGACCAAGGAAGTTATAAATGCAGCTGTTTCAATTACTGGTACAAAAGAGAAGCTTATTTCTGTCTCCTTAAATCTCACATGAACTCTGTGAAGTATTTCTTCACTAATGCTTTGATTTTCAATTTCACAAATAGAAATTAAACTTCAGATTTTAAATTAGGAAATATTACATTTTTCATTAAACTGGAGAGAATTAAATTAACAAAAGAACAATTTTACTCATTATCTTATTCTGACATTGTTTCTCTGATGTCAAAAGACCTTTTTGTAAAAAAAAATGCTTTTTTCAACACAAGATGTGGGAAGTATTTTTGTAGTTAGCACCACCAATAGAATAGTCGATATTGGATGAGATTAGATTAGATTAGATTAGATTAGATTGCAAAATAGCAAACTAAACCAAGTTACAAATCAAAGTCTACGGGTGAAAATCTTTGTATGTACTTTTATACAAAAATATTGTTTTCTCAGAGAACATTTGTGCATAAAAATAAACCATGTTTTCGCAATGTTTTGGAGAAAAGCAATAAAAAGTAGGAGAGAAGAACACAAACAAAGGGCCCAATGGGAAACCACTTTTACAGTAAATGCCTTTACTCTGGGCTGAATATTATCATAATTACATGAACACAAACCCATTTGTAACCATTAGTAATTTGTTGATAAATTTGAACCGATGTCTTGGATTTGCTGTAAATTGCTCAGGATGACAATGCTCCCAAGCAGACAAAGGTCCTGACCTCAGTGCCACGGAGGTTCAGGAAAACAGCACCACTCTAAGGGGGGTGGAAATAGCTCTGGAACCAGAAGCAGAACGGTTGGGACAAACTGCTTTTTCTCCCTCATCTGCTAAGACCTCCAGAGCACTGAAGAGGTATGGCTAGACTTCCAGATCTTGGGCTTGAACTTTCCTGACAGAATGCCCCTAATAGTCTATATAATGCTTCCCACCACTCATGGCCTCATGCCTGCCTGCTCTGTATGACACCTAGAGGGTTAGTTTTGTGGAGAAGAGTTTCGTGCAGGACCTTTTATTCTACCACGGTCTTGGTTATGTGGGAAAATCAAACACGCAGGGCAGCTCTTTGGTGGTGCTCAACCCTGTTCAAGCTGTGTTTGAAACTTTGCATGGTAAGACAGATGCACATGACACAAACTTTGTTTTACCAGGTTGTGGCCATGAAGGGATAATTTTTTTTTGTTGCTGTTTTATTTAAAATGTGTGCATTAAAAGGTGCATTTCTATATGTCTACTATACTCACTATGCCAGTCTATTTGATAGACCAGTTTCCTTGTAGATATGTCCAAAGTAGACCTTGTTTATGATTTTGTTACGAAAAATAACATTCTAGTTTGCAACTTAAAAATAGATGTTTTTCAAAACAGAAGGCTTTGGAGGGGGTTTTTAAATTTAGAAATAAATTAAATTTCAGATAAGTTAAAATCAACCATTTTGCACAACAATTTTTTTCTTTTGTACTAAAAGCGTATTTTGGGTCCATGAAAGATTCTCTATCAGCTTTAGCTGATATTTGTATTTCTGATATTTTAAAATCTCTAACTGCACAATAAGAATTTTATCTCAAGGTGAGAATGGAAAAATCAGAAATTCCATGTAGTTTGTTGTTTTGGTACTTGAAGTTTTTTAAACTCCAAATTCAATACAAACATATTTGTACTAGATAAATATTTTTAATGCTTTCTTTCAGCCTGAAATTTGTAGCTTGATTGAAAAAGAATAGGTGAGCAACACTTTCTGTAGGATGAAAACCTACAGAATTCATCCCAGCCTGGAACTCCAAGATAGGTAAATTCCCTTCAAAACAAAATCCTCTGCCTTCTTACCTGCTGCAGTATGAGTCTGTTGCTGTCGTTCTGTTATTTAATAAAGGATTCATGGCATGACATTGTAAGTGATATCAGTGTGATAAAAATCACCATCACCACTCGTAACATGACATACAATGCTGTCCTTCAGGACTTCTTGTTTTATCTGTTTTCTCTTAAGATTATTTTGCAAATAAAAATTAATCTAACAGATTTGAGATCGCCTAAACAAGGCTGTGTTTGACTAAATAAAATGAACACTACCTAAGCAACACAAATTCTAATGAAAAAAAGTTAATCAAATCATGGGGCTTGATTTATAGACTCAACATTTTTTTTTCCATATTATCATTTTGGAAAGAAGTAATAGTGGTTGTTTAAGTATTTTTCTGCATTTTGTCGTCTGCTGTTACAAGCGATCACTCATGAGAGAAGACCTGACAGGTTTCAATGGTGTTCTTGTTACAGTGTATTAAACTGGCATCTGATCCTTTTGAAGCTGCACGGTGGTTTTCAGAGCATATGGATACTATGTTCTGTGAAAATCACTCCCAGAAAGAATAAAAAGAGAGGTCCTGGTACAAACAGTTCCGAGTTACAGCTGCAAACCCAGTTGTGCTTGTATGATGTGATCTACTCTCCTTGAAAAGGACCATTAGTAATGACTCTGACTTGCTTTGGATATCAAAACAAATTTTGCATTGGGGAATGCACAGTATCCACTCCTAGTTCTGTGTGAACTAGTCCTGTGTGACCTTTGTCAGATTTAACTTCCTGCAAGCCACAGCTCTACACCAGTCTGGTAGCACCTGCCCTTCTGAGGAACACAAAGCAAACCAAAATCTTTTCCTTCTCCCTCTTGGGAGTTTCAGCTGGAATGTCAGGCTGCATCTGACAGACACAAAAAAGACCTAAGTCTAAGCTGCTTCTCTGTTCAGAAGGCCACATGTCACAGCCTGCCATCATACGCCTCAACCTTTCTTTTTTCTCCCGAGCTCCCTCCAAGCAGGGTGGCTTCGCCCCTTCTACCTCTTGGGAACAGTGTTTTTTCTTTGCTGTTCCCTGAGCAATGCCTGCTTGTTGGTGGTGAGAACACTGACTGATGCAGGCATAAGTTGTCGTGGGGATGTGCAAGTAAACAGTATGAACTCCCAGAAGCCCAGGTCATAGTCATAGAGATAACCACTCCATACACAGCGTATGTTCCCTGAACTCCTCCTGGTTGGCTAAATGCTTTGTCCTACTTTACACTAAAATCTTTTGCTTTCAAACTTCCTTACCCACCCCCTCCCTCCGCCATACCAAATACAGCACCTTTGCCAAAACCGCTTCTCTTCTCCTAACATCTGTTTGTTTCCTCTATCCCCTAAGTTCTAATTCTCCAGAAATCCTGACTAAAAATAGCCTAACCTCCTTGTTGCTCTCCTTTGGTGTTTCTTTCATTCCTCTTCCAATCTTGTCAGTGTTTTGTCATCCTCTGGGTACACGGTATATCTGGGAGAAAAAGTATCTGCACTGACAAGACACTTCCCAAAACTAGACTAGGTCATAATAAGCATGATTGTGGAAACATGCAATAAAGTAATTTGGAACAACTGCTTTCTTTACTTCTGCACAACATGATTAAGGCCCACGACTGGTGACTCTTTTGAATTACCCCGAGGCACTACAGTATTATGCTCGAAATCTTGTTTATGAGCAAAGTAGAAGTACACCTTATGGACAAGTAAAGCCAAAGATTTACTGTTACTATAACTGAAATCTGAAGAGTGTAACCATTACTAGTGCAGATTTAATTGCAACAGAAAAAAGAAGAATAACAATGCAGTTCACATGATGCGTTTCCTCCCCCTTTTCTGTTTTCATACTCACCCTCTCCCTGTTCCTCTGCATTATGTGGTTGGTGGTTTCACTCTGGTGCTGAAGGTCAGGGGTGTTAACAACTCCAGTTCTTCACCAGGAGGAACATGATGCCCGTGTTGATGTCTTCTTCTCACTCAGGATCCACTTGGGGTCATTTCTAGGCATTTTCTAACATGCTTTTACACCTTTGCTCGTTTTTCATCAGTCTGTAGCCCCACACTTCATATGAATTTGCTATATACAATTCCTTTTAAGTGTGGGAGGTATTATTTCATTATTCTCTTTGTTACTCCTAAAAGTAGCCGTTCCCAGCTCCAGGTCTGCATTTCTTTGATTAAACATTGGTGAACTGTTCATAGCTGTGGAGTCTCCAGTGCCAAGCTTGTGCATCATCCAGGGCCTGCATAATGTGTCTTCTCCTCTAGTGCCAGCCCTGTATTGTTATGTTAGAGTCATAAATATCTCATTCTAGGCAGAATAACTGCTTATACTGCTGTCTATATAAAGCATTGCTTGTACCACACAAGGAAACCAAAGGAAAAAAATTAACCATAGGTAAATTAGAGAAACTGCTGTCACAACTAAGCAGAGTAAAACAAATTAACAGGCAGCTTAGGAGAAGTTAAAGGAGCTCAGTCCTGACTAGCCTTGGTTCCAAAGCCTTGCAAACTCATTGCAAAACTATGGCCTGTTAATCGCAATGGGAATGCCGTATTACAGGGTTACACGGTTGCAACAATTCTGTCAAATCAGGATTTCCACACTAATGGTGAACTATTCATTTTCTGAGAAGTAATAAGCAATGTCACAATCAAATTCAATATTTGTCTACAAAGCATTCACAGAAGTATAAGATCCACGGCTAAAATATCAACTGCTAGCTGTAGTAAGTGATTAAGGAGCATGACAGTACATAATCTAGAAGCATGAAGGAAGTTAAACTGAAATCCTTTCTGTCTGAGTGGGGCAGACAGACGATGGCAGGCACGTATCCGTCAGCAGTCGTTTTCATCTATTTCCTTCAGGTCTGAGTGCATGCATCCATCTATGCAGCATGACCTTGTACAGTTTTGTCTGTCAGTACCTGAATGATTGGAAAGTTTCCTGTTTATCTTCATCATCTTTGCATCAACTCCTCAATGCATCTTAACTTCTCATAGTCCATAACTACTTCTACTTGTATTGCTTAGATGAGCTAAATGAGTATAATTTTCTTGAAAGTTGTCATGCCTTTAATGGATTCTATAGAATCCACGTAACTACTCACCATGCCTCTGAGCTAAAAGTATGCGTTTCTCTATTATTATCTATTATTATCTGTGATTTCTTGAAAAACAAAAATCAAAACCTCCCCAAACACCCTACAATTTAAAATGATAAAACTTGAATAGACCATAGAACTTTACCACAAGAAAAGCAACTCAGTGGAAAAGGAAGTACATTTTGATCTGTAAACTTGAAGTGATGGGGAATCTTCCACTCTCTTTTCAAAGTGTAACTGTCTGTTCCAGTCAGTTGATATTGCCACTTCTTATGTTATTTCTCCCTTCACATACTTCAAAGCCGTGTTCCCAGTCCAAGCTCCTTCCTCAGGGGTGTTTCCATGGTGTGGTGCCTAAATATTGCTTGGAGCATGGGTGAAAAATATGAGGCATCACTTTTCCCTCTGCGCAGAAAAAATAGAAAGCGTAGTGCATAGTGCTGGGAAGGACCTCCTAAAAAGTTCCTATTTATCCTATTAACTAAATACAGGATCAATTTCTCTCTGGTTTGGAATACGACAAATGTAACAAAACCCAGCAACGTGTTAAGGATTTGCTCCAGCTTTTACTTGTACATTCTGTAAAGTTGAAGGAGCTTTGGTAAATGTCTTTAAGGACTGTCATGTAAGTAGGTGCATTACAGGCATTAATCATATGACTGACATGTCCAAGTTTGGTACAGTGAGTTTTTGGATCTTCATTCCTGTTGAAAACGTCGCCACTGTTTGTGAGCTGTTCAGAACCATGACTTGTATTGTGGTGTTGATGTAATATGTGATCAACAGGAAACTCGTTTTAAACATCGCATTCTGCTTTTCACACCACAGGGTACTTATGTTCTCACTTACAGTTAATGATGTGGAGGATAAATCCCAATGCATTTGCTGGGCTTCAGGCTTCTAGGAAGTGCTGCTTTTATGTCAGTACAAAATGGCAGATCTTATTCTGAATTTGTGTCCATACTGTTGCATGCAATTTTCTATAACCAAAACATTCCCTCCATAGAGAAAAATTCTGAAGGGAAAGCAAAATAACAGATATTAAGAAACCCTTAAACATTGGCTTATTAAAATGAAAATTACAGACAAAAATATTTTCAAAACAGATGTTTGTACTTGGGATGCAAATTTAACATTTATGAGAAATAGCCAATAATATATTATTTTTTATTATTTGGAAATATATTGTAAGGCATAACAAGCAACGAGACTGCATGCCAAGAAAACACCACAGCGACAGTGTTTTCTGCTCACATTCAATGCTAAAGTTGCTATCCAAAGTCTTCAATGTATCTATTTTCTCAATATAAATCTTTGTACTGAACCTGAAAAATAAAATGTCATGCATGCACTTTTCCCATCAATAGTAACTCTTATTTTCTAGCACAGAATTATTAAACGTTGAGATAATACGAAATCTATACACAACCCCAGTTCTAAGGTGTCTACACAGTGGGTTTCTCTGGTGCCAGTACACAGCAAATGAGAATTCATCCTCTGCCTTCAATAATATTTCACAAGGCCTCCACCTTTCCAGCAGCTCTCCAGCTGTAATAACTACTGCATCACAACTCGCAAGCAGCTGGATAACATCTTGAAATTTTTTTATCCATACAGCCTCTTACTTCAGTCTTTAAATTTTGCCATAGTTCCCAGCCTCAAGTGACAATTGTATCACAATTTAAGAGCTGCTGGAGGGTTCCTCAGGTTGGAATGAGTATGAGTTTTGTCACCACTGACTCTCTGTAGGTTTTTGCATTGCGTCACTTGCTGTGCCCTGGAGAGCTTTGGTGTATGTTCCCTCAGATCTTCTCAGAGCCTCTGATTTCTTCAGAAACATCCTCCATGATCCCGCATTCCTGGTTGCTGCACATCACCAACCTTCTCCTTTCACTGGGGTGGTCTGTCTATTCAGGGCTCCAAGCAGAGCCTGCAGGCAACTCTGTGTCTTGCACGTCAGCTACCGCCCATGTGCTGTAAACAGCACTGATGTAAGCAGACACACCTCTGAATCCAGGGAAGAGCCTGTGGTGCTGCCCTGGAACAGACAGACACACAAAAGGTTGGAAAACTTAGACTGTCTTCTTCCGAACACTATTTCAGTATTTCCATTTGCTTCTGACTTCAGTATTAAAGGAGCCGCAAAATTCCTCAGGGATTGACAGGAGAATTTTGAACTGATATTATTTGGAATGTTTCCAATTCTAGTGGAAAGCTGAGAATGATCAAATCTCTTCCCACTCCCTCCACCCCACCCCACCCACCTACCCTCGAAAATGGAAGGAAATTAAATAACAGATATCAGATTTTTGATTGTATTCTAATATTACATACTGATGCCTTAAGATGCGTATATGTCATCAATTTTGTATTTTCCTTAGTAGTCTTTCTTAGATTTCTCAGTGCAATTCCAACTGACTGTGATATTCATAGAAATAAAATTGTAGAGAGAGAAAAGAACTATTAAATTGTGCGGTCAGTACATCTTCCTGCCAGTGTATATTTCGCATTTAGTAGTGACTTTTGCAAACTAGCTTAAAATTATTCAGACAATGGGAATTCAGTCACGGCTGTGGTGGAAACTAATAGATCTGCAGGCAAGTAAACTTCTCCTTATAACTCCCTCTTCTCTGAGTGTGCTCCAATCTGCTGCTGCTTCTCCCTAAATCACTGGTGGACATATATTCTTTTTTCCCCCCTATTTATACTTTGAAAGTAGACTTCAGTTGTTGCTTAGGAAACCTGTATAATTTCATTTGTTTATTTTCTCTTTATAAATCAGACAATTTTATGCTGGCTCTTAAAGGGCTTTTACACTTAAAAACAAAACATATTTGCAGCTAGAAATTAATTCACTCTGCTTCACAATTATGCAATTCTGAGAGAAAATGTGTGGCCAGCTACTGTAAGTGAGATAGTGAAAGAAGATTTGGTGGGAAAATAAAGACTTCTGATTGTTGCTGCACTCCCTTTTTGTAAAGATGCCTCAGTGATGTGAATCCTTTATCATTGCTGAAAAGCATATCAAATGATACCAGCTTGAAAATTTTGGCTGGAGATATACATGAGAAAAATTATGAGCTTTTCTCTGCTTCTGTTTATAATGTACTTATAATATTTAATGGTCAGCTGTTATATTGTTTATAAATAGCAGCACCTTTAAAAACTACGATATTTGATTTTACTCTAGTAATATTTTTACCTCTGAACATAATTAGACTGACAGTGAATTTGAAATGTTTACCAAATAGTTAAATCCAGATTCATTCTACTATAATAAATGAAATCTAATATAATATGTGATGTGAGATCACATAAAAGAAACCATGTATTGTGTATAACGATTTATTGACTCCAGAAGACAGTAACACCTGGTTTTCTCATTTTCTTTTATGACCTGAGCAAACTTTGTGTAGAAAATATATGCATATTTATAGTTAAGAACCCGGTGTGCTTCCTCTGGAAATTCAGTGATTTCCCAGTAGTGAAAGTTGTGCTGCTCTTACATGAAGGTGGCCAGTATGAAAAAGGAATAATAATTAAATGTGGGGATCATGTTTAATGCAGAACGATGATGGAAATAGCATTAGCTATTCCAAAAGAAACATTTATCTGTTTATAAAAACTTGCCGGTCTCTGCTGTGCAATAAACCTTATTACACTGAAGACATACTTTGCAAGACTATTATTTCTCCATCAGCGTGAAGGGATGGGATGAGTGATAAGATACTCCCACACTGACCAGAAATGGAATAACTGCAAAAGGTCAGTTACTTATTTAAAAAATAATTTAAACATCCTTTCACAAAATGATATAAGAATTTTCAAGAAGAATTCTCACCTTGGTGAAATAGTTGGTCCTTTACCATGCTTCTTGAGGACTGCAGTGACATTCTGCTTATCTTCTAAGACCCTTAGGTATGACTTCAACTGACTTCTCTAACACTTCCACTCTCTCCCATCAGTTATTCTCTACAAATGCCTATAAATCCAGTGAACTTCCAGAAGATTTTCTGAGTTTATATAAAGGAGTAAAGGTATGGTAATCTTTTTTCCTAATCAAAACAATTTACAGAAAATCAAAGCAACTGTGGTTCAAAGTTTACAGATAAGAGAGGAGGGAATCTAATATAGCTCAGCCCATTTAAGTCTTTTGGTACATCATAAAGTCTGTTTGCACTTTTGTCTAGATGAAAAAGAACCCGGCAGCAGAAGGTTTACCCCACCACAGTAACGAAATCTAGCATGATGCTGGCATATACTTTAGTGTGGGAGGTGCATTGCAGGACAAAACACAAGAACACACAAAGGTGTTAGGTGAGCTTAAGGTTCATCTGCTCAGGCAGCCCTGGATAAGAAATGGGTTTTTTAAGGCAGAGCAGGGCAAAAATTTTGTAGCATTTCCCCAGATTCTGTCAGCTTCTGCCAATCTGCAGCTGACTGAAGAAAGCCATACAAAACCCTCTGGGTGCCAGAATCACACCACACAGCTGCATCTCTAATTTAAGAACTGGAAATAAATTCAGGAGAATGAGGGAAGGGAAACATTATGTGCCAGTATCCAGGAAAAAGAAAACAAGAGAAAAAATTGAAGTAGGAGAAGAAACACATTGTAGGAACACAACTTTGGAGTGTTCTCACAATTGGTTTGTTAATACTCTATCGTTACTGTGGTATTGTTAATCTGAAACTTTTATAAAGAATTGAAGCTCCTGTGCCTCTTTATTTCCCAAATACTAAGTGCTTGTCCAGCAAGAAATTAAGCAGTAAAAAGTAAATACTTAAACTAATACTGGCAGACAAACTTGAAGTATTGTGCAAATAAAACTAACAGTAAAGTGCAAAAATGAAGGATAGGGAAGGCACCACGCTTCCAAAAGTGCAAAGTTCTACCTAATAAAATTGAAATGTACCAGTTTCCACCTCTCGCATAGGTGAGGAGTCAGCCTGGTACATTTGTGATGTGAAATTTCAACATAGGTTGTAGGATTTAATTTATACCTTGAATTTCCTGGAAGCTACAGAAAAGCAAATGTGGAGAAGAAAGACTTAAAACAAGCCAAACTGGGGCTGAGGTTATGACTTTCTTGCTGAATAGTCAGCAAGTAGATCTTCTGTTCTTGATGGACTTGCTGCCTCTCTGATCTTTACCCTGAAGGTAAACTTTATGTCTCATTCTTTCTCAGCATAGTCCATACT
>NW_010389307.1:42652-45865 GCF_000710305.1 Buceros rhinoceros silvestris
CTCTTTCCACTAACTACCATTTTTATCATTGGTAATACCTAGTTACCTTCATTTCCTTTGTAACTTAACTGTACGACATTTAGTTATAAAGAAAATCAACAGCATTTTAGTAAAATTCAGAGTGAAAATCTATGGTGCTATATATACAATCTATAATATTAGATTATAATGATAATAGGGCTGTGTTTGATCACCCTGTTCTTTTCCATTTCTAGTAAGGGTGAAGCATTTGATTTTAGGCATATGGTTACAAGAGCAATGCAGGTGTATAATGTCTTTCTTCTGGGAGAAAATCCAAGAAAAAAGATGCCGAAATTCCAATGTGCAAAATGCTTTGTGCATTTACAGTAAAAAAAGAAAAAAGACTTGGCAAGATAACTATTTGCTTTTCAGAGATGATAGCTGTCAAAGTCATGATGTGGACTTGGAGTTAACATTGATTTAAATATATTTCTTCTTTCAAACATATATTTTTTGAATGTTTTAAAGCTTTTTTTTAAAACATAGGATTTGTTAACAGACAGCAAATGAAGATGAAAGGCCACATCTGAATGAAATACTAGATGTCTACTGAATTTATAGATATAACAGTTCACTTTGTGTGCCTTTACAAAACCACTTAGCATGCACTTGGATGTAGTCATACAGGTATGCCAGGACTGTGTCTTGCTCATATAGCTTGCTGTTTAAATATAACATACAAATAAAAATTCGAACCAAACAAATTAAGAGGTCATACATCTCTGATTCTTCTGTATCATAAAACTGTCATTTGCTCGTAAAAAGTAATTTTATGAATAGGGGCTTTTTGGCTAGAAAAACATACTTTGGTGATAATTTGGGATTGGTTCTTTTTCCATCCTGGAGAATACTAGAAAAATAATACCAATTTTTTTTTTCTGTTAGCTTTTTCCTTGTTTTCTTCACAAAAAATTTTGCACAGTTGATATATGACAGAATGTGAACGAATATCATAAACTGCTAATAGAAATCAGGTTTCAAATTTCTAAACTTTATGTTTACAGAAATTATATTTGAATTAAGTAAATTTATTTCAAAACCATAAACATGCCACAAGTCATGTGCTAAATGAAAACCAGTAGAAATTTATCTAATAAACAATAAGTACCATTTATAAACTCATTACTGCAGTAGTTATCCATCAATAATTAAAAGTTAATTCTGTTTTTTTTTCTCTTACGTTCACATTTTATTTTAGTTTATAGAGAATGATATGTCCACTTAGGAAAGATACAGCATTGCTAAAGTGACATAAATAAGTAGAATAGACAGCAAAGATTTTTTAATATAATTAGTGAAAATCTATTTGTGACTGGCAAGGTACTTAAGAAACAACTGAGATATCTGTGTTCTAATTCAAGAATTTTTAGCACCAAAATGATACTAAAATTACCATTATCACAGGTAAAATAAGGTATTTTAGGAAGGAGACAGTAAAATACGTTCAAGAAGCAGTCATGACTTGAAATATCTCCTGTTTAGCCAAGACAATTGGTAGGAAAGATTGTAAAATAGGTATTCAATAGAAATGAGAAATGAAAAACAACAACCAAGTCTGATTACATGTTTTGGAGAGTGAAAATGGACCTCTATGGAATGTAAAAATATTTTTTAAGATCAGCACTAAAGACCACCTAGTACGCCTTGTATTTTGGTAAAGAGAAATCAAATGTGATGGCCAACAGATTTTTTTTTTCTGCAATACTCATTGAACTACCTGAACTGCTGCTATTTTTCATTTGGTTTTGGAAACAGCAAAGGTAATTTTGAGGCTTTCATCACCTCATGCATAAGATTAAAAAGAGTATTAATTTATTAATTTAGAAGAAACAGAAAAATCACTAATGTCATAATTAGCATTTTCCTACTCAAACGAGAAACGTTGAGAAGTACTGTAATGCTAATAAATTCAGCTGGGGAGAGATGATATAACTACAAGAAGTCTTGGAGTCTCTTTCTTCAGTCTGTACACAGCCACTGTGGATGAACTTACACCTCAAAGAACTGGGGTGGATGGAGCCTAGGTCTGACTTAGGTTTATCTCAGTAAGTGAGCAGATGAGGCCAGCTAGTGAATACCATATAATTCTTACCAGTGAATTACACTTTAAGGGAATAGGAAACTTTCTTAGAAAATTCTTTGTTTATGTGTCAATGTCTTTTGTGTCTTGTAATTGGCTTCTTATTTTTAGAAGTACCCACAGTGGGGTTCGACACCCTGTATCATTTAAAACTTCTGTTAAGCATCAGTCATAGGAGGAAGGGGCTACATTTTGATGAAAGAAAAGCACGTTGTACATATTGCGCTCAATTTAGACTCTCTCTCCAAAAGACGCCTAAATTTGAACTTCTGTGTCCACCAATAAAACACTGGGGAAAACAACACAAGAGTGTTCAATCTTTTTTCCAGCCAGGCAATCTGTCATCACTGTAAGCACTGCTGTCTGCTCTGCAGTTTTCCACTGCTGGTCCTGTGCTCAGTTGCCATCTGCCAGTCCTCACTAATTGCTATCCAGTTTATACCACTAGTCACTCACTTTTCTTTCAGGTAACTATCAGTCAAACTTGCTGATGTTTGAGAAATTGTCGGGTTTGAAAACACCTCATGAACTGAAATCTGTTGAATTTAGGCTTCTAGAATAATTGTGGTGTTTTGGGGAATTCATAGTATATGAAGAAGGGTTTATAAGGTTACTATAATTTCAAGGCACATTAACATGTTAGATGCTTATACTGCAAAGAATAGACTTCAACTCCTAACTCTCACTCTGCATGTGCCTGTTACATTTGCCTTCCTGAACGACTAGATGTTCCCAATATATGAGGAAACCCTCAAAGGCCAACAGTACACACTTGGCTACTCACCTTATTCAGCCAGAACAGTCATGGTGGGTGTGAATTTTTGTAAAAGGATGAGGAAGTCCATAGATCTCTTTCATTTATCTCAAAAGCTAGAAAATCCCTTGGCAGCTCACCTGCCAGGTACTCTGAATTTCAGAACCTGTACCTCAATTGCATGGCAAGATTTTCTATTTCAATGCTGCTTATAAATTTGGAGTCAGTTGAAGTGGTTTTATGGTCGCTTACGTCTACTTTCCTACCCAGCAGCTTCAAATGAGAAAGGCTGCTTTATTTCCTATGCAATATTTAATTAGGTTTTGAATCATCATCATGGCTTGGCTTTGCGGATGAA
>NW_010389308.1:0-5115 GCF_000710305.1 Buceros rhinoceros silvestris
CATCTTGTCGGCGACGGTCGGAGCCCACAGAGCCGCCGCTTCCTTGCGCTTCTCCCGCAGTAGCTGGCATCCGTGTCCGAGCGGGATTTTTAGCGGAGCGCGTTCCCTTGCGTTCCGCCTTCCGAGCTCGTGCGGAAGAACCCCTCGCTGCTCTTCCCTGCCCTCTTCTCTCCGGGGCAGCCTTGTCCGTGTGCGGGGGGTTTCGGAAGCACGGGGCTCCGTGCTGCTCTCCCCGGGGAGGCGGGTGTGTGCCTGGAGTTGCACTTTCCCCGAGCGGTGGCTTTCCCCTGTCCCCTGGCTACAGCCTGTGCTGCTGGGACCGAGGGTGTCCGAGGGGCAGCCTCGGCAGTGCTCTGGTTAGTCCTGCTGACGGTCCGGGAGCCTTAGAAACACCTGGCCAGCAGCACTTGTTTGTGCATAAGTCACCTGGCGCTCGTTAGACGTAAGGCAGTGGCTTAGGTGCTTTCCTCAGAGCCTCCTGCCCGGGGAATGTGCACCACATCCCAGGGAGCCTGGACTGCCATGGCTGGGCTAACCCATCCCCGAGGCGGGGGCTGGCTCCCTGCTCTGCAGTCCAGAGGTGCAGCGGGGAAGCTGAGTTGGGTAGCTGGGGGCTTCCCCGCGGACCCTGGCAGGTTGTGCGTGGGGCTGTGCTGCTGTGCAGTAGCATTGTTGCCTTTTCGGACTGGGCATCCCCTCCAGCTGCTGGGACAAGTGCAGAGCCTGGAGGGCCACAGAGGCAGCAGCAGGCAGAGCCTTGGAGGGCTGCTGCAGGGTGAAGGGGAAGGAAGGGGACTTCAGCTTGTCACGAGCTCCTGAGGCTGCTGTGACCTGGGGGTTTTCTCCCCCTTCAGTCCTGGGGCTTGCCCAGTTTCTCAATAACAAAACCCAGCGATTTGGACGTTGCAACATCAGGCCTTTGCGCCGCTCCGGTGCGGTGCGAGCACAGCTCGCCTTGATGAATTGCTGCTCTTTGTTTCCTCTCCTCTTCTGATGGTGCCCAGTATCCCAGCCTTCCTTCAAACAATGCTCTCTATTGTAGTCAGGCAACTCTTTTCTGGACCATTTTATTTTTGCAGTTACAGTATGGATCCGCTCCAACAGGCAGGCACTTCAGACCGAGTGGTTACTACGTGCGCAGTGCTTTACCGTTGAGGTTTGCCCGTGCCGAAACATCTCATCATGGGGTCCAAAACTTTTGTCATTTCCAAATGACAAAAGTCACGGTCTGTGTTTTCCTTGTTTTGTTTTTGCAGGCACACAATGGGGATCTTACAGTTAGACCCACATGCAAGCCTGGCTTTTCAGAAGAAGACTACACAGCGTTCGTCTCCCAAAACATCATGGAAGGGCAGAAGTTACTCAAAGGTGAGTGGAATAGAAAGCTTAATGGGTTCTGCAATAACTGTGTTTTTGGGAGGTGAAAGGAGCCTAAAAGATGCTGGTTTTGATGGTGAAATTGTCTGCAGCATTAGGTTTGTAGGAGGATGAAACACTAAGTGGTTTACCTGAGCGCAGTTTTGAATACAGATGAATCATGCAAAGTCCGCGTGCCGCTGCTTCAGGTGGATTGTTTGCCTTTAGTATGCGAGGTCATCACTTCACTTTTTAAGTCTCCCACTCCCACCCTGTCTGAAGGAACTCTACATTTGATATTTTAGAAAGTATTTTTATGTATGAAATTCAAAGATCCTTAAATTATCTCTGCTTTGAAATGCATGATAAAGCAGACGTTGTTGTTGGAAATGTGGTAAACAAGCCTACAGACATTCTGTTCACAAATGTGGCATTCATTTTCGTTACTGCCCCACTGACAACATGAAAACACTGGCAAAAAGAAACTACCAATTAGCTGTGTAGTAATTGCAGGATTATAACCTCTTTTGTGATTGTAAACTCTAAGACATCTTCGTAATCCAAAAGCAATAGATTATCCTGCATATTGATCTGTCTCTCTTTCAAGTTAAAAATAATTAAACTTTATATTTGCATGATGCAGAAAATCACTGTTTTACTCCAAGAGAATTTTTGAAGATCAAAATCCTCCCCCAGCCCCATCATCCCCCTTGAGTTAAATCACTAACCAGTGGTGGCTGTTCCAGCAGTTCTAAAAACATAGTCTGTTGCAGAGGTTGGGGAGCACATCAGGACGGGATGCTCTGCTCGGGGGTTTATAAACCTTTGTAACTGTCTCCTCAGTACGTTGCTGGCATGCACGTCTCTGCCACAAGCTGGGGTTTCTGTCTTCCTCCAGTGCAAACACCTGCTCCGTTCCTTTGATTTTTCACAGAAGAGAGGGAGAGTTGTCAGTATTCTTTCTGGCTTCAGCAGAATCCAGGACTGGACATTTTTTTCTCTCCATGACTTGGCAGTCAGCTTCGTTTCTGAGGCCAGTTGTCTTAGTTTCACTGTTCAGGAATTCTCTTGCCTGGCCTGGCATCATGTAGTAGCCACTGGGGAGTTTGTTTTTAGTTTGCAAGATAACCAAATAGGGTTTTGACACGGACAAGCCCAAGACTGTAAGAACACGTGAAGAGACAAAGTACCAGCTGTTTACATATTTAGTAGCAATTTTTCCCAACCCTGTAGTCAGTCTGGAAACTGAGTAGATTTCATGCTTTTCAGCTTTGGAGCTTATTTGATAAACAATGTCCTCCAAATACTGTAGACAGTCAAGTCAGTAGTATATTTGCTTGGAGGAGTATTTCTTGCAGTTTAGTGCTTGACAAATGGTGCTGCGTGTTTATGTGGGTGGACATTAGGGATGGAGCAGAGGTCCACCTCTGCCGTTCAGAGCCGGCAGTGACTGAAGACAGCAGTGCAGCTGGCATTTCATTTCAGTTCTTGCCCGTACTTTTAAAATATGAAATTCTATTTACATAGTCTGTCAAGCTGTTTTGAATGAAAATATATTTCTATTTTATCTTTTAGGGACCAGTTGTAATTTGACTTAGTCACGACAAACCTGCCTGTGCTTTAGGGTTGAACCGGCCCTTGGGATATTATGTATGTGTGCACTGCTTGTAAGATTCCTGTCCTGATACCATTGTCATGAGTTAGGCGATTTGTGAGCATTATGTCAACTGAGGGAGAAAGGGGGGGAAAAAAAATGCTAATGCTGTGTTTGCTATTAAGTAAACTAACATATTTACACCTTTTAATCTACAGTCAAATACATGCTGCTGTTTATCATAGGAAACAAATGCATCTAATTAGTTTGTACATTATAACGGGGGAGAAAATCTGCTGCCCAGAAGTCTTCTTCATGACTGTGTTGTTCTTTATATATACTCTAGCATGTAAAATTGGTAGTTTTCCAGTTTAGGTTTAATTTTACTTCCTAGCACTTGATATGTCTGAAGCATAAAATGTTTATCTCTTTCTTCCATCTGGGTGAAGTATTGTACAATAGTTCAGACCAAAAATGGGTTCAGATTGCTTACATTATCGTGTTTGATAGATTGACATATGTACTGTTTCACACCATCTTACCACGCAAAGCTTTGCTGCCAGCTACCACCATCTTATTCATCAGCATTCAGTAATTCATCTGCAGGCCAAATGGGACTGTTTGCCTGGAAAAAAAAGTAGGTAGGAATTCACCTGGCAGTGCTTTCATGGAATTGGGTGGAGTGCAGCAGTGTCTGTGGTGTTCTCATGGCTCTCGGGGGATTCCAGTGAGCAAACGTGAAGTCTTCATGCTGCAGAATCCTCCTTGTGTCCTTAGAAAGGAGATGTGGGGAGTCCTGGGACAGTTCGTGCCTGAAGGGTTGTGCATCAGGAATCAGGTAGTACATAGCCCTCAGCAGAGCGGTGAACTTCAGCTGCCGCTGGGAAGTTCAGATGTTACATGGTTGGGGAATGAGCTGCGTGGCAATAAACTCAGCGTTTCCCTTTGAAGCTTTGTAATACGCAGCTCTCAAACGTATGCAGCGTTAGGAATGTATCAAAGTGAAAGTGCTGGTAGTAGTCTAGGTTTGAATCAAGTTAAACAGATAATGACTGCTTATAATTGACTTATTCCAATGGAAATGGCTTAGCCTTAATTTGACAACAAGAGCTTTTACAAAGCCATTGTTTTATTATAAGTAAGCCATAAGCTATTAGCTACTACTTTGTGGTTCATCTTATTTGCCTGAGTCAGCTCTCTAACATCATCAAAACATACAGATTCTAGCAGGAGCTATTTGTTACACAGTAATTAACATGTTTATGATAAATGGATGGGAGAAATGTCACGGCATTTTGTTTTATGTATAAATGAAAAGCATCTGCATTCTAAAAATTTCACGTTAACTAGACCTAAAATAGTTTTCCCCAGTAGTGCCACATATTGCATTGCCCATCACTGCCAACGCTGTGGCCCACTGATGGGATATTGGCTGAACTGATTTGGGGAGCCAATGCCTGCCTTAGAAATGCCATCCCTGCATGTCTTAAAAGTTAGCAGGGTGTGATTTGTTACATTTTTCATCTTTGTTTTTGTTTGCAGTATAATAAACTTAGTCTTGATCACTGATGCAGGATAATGTTTAAAATAGGAACGTTAACCATTTTCTTCTTAGCCTGAGGAAAAAAATCTCACGAGCCTGCAGTATGGCAGAGGGCGATTACAGCACGGGTATCCTTTTCTCTTTGTTAATTATTAATGCTAACTTAAAATGGTGAGAACATTGGTCCTGCGGGGTGGGGAGCAATGACATGCAGTACTGCGCTGAAGACAGGTCAGCAGTGACTCAGGGGATCTGATCCCTGAGTATGAACTGGGGTGGATGGTGAATGATGGTGACTAGTGGCTTTTCGGAAGGAGAGAAATAAGGAGTATGATGCTAAAGGTGATGGGCAATATGATCTAAGGGGGGCTGATACTCTTGGTGTTGAGTTTATGCTCTTTTTCATTTTCAGAAGATTTTTGGAGACAGTCATTAAAAAAAAAAAGACATTTTTCAAAATCAGAAATTTGAGTTTTATTGGCGTGCTGTGAGACCGTGGCAACTGCTAGTGGGTGGAATGACATCACGGTGTTAAATGCATTATTTTTCCAGCCTAGTACCATCACAGTTATAGCAGGTCACCTCTCAGAAATACAGCTAAACAACATAACTCACAGCTTTC
>NW_010389308.1:5254-8125 GCF_000710305.1 Buceros rhinoceros silvestris
CTACAATCAGGCGACAGCAATCGAGATGTACGGTCTCTTTCTTGTTTCTCTGTGCATCTCTTCGTCTGCAGTGATTCACGCTTCTGTTGCCCATCCTAAATAGTGCCTATGCCGATGTAGCAGGATAACTTCACTTGTGTGGGCAGTTACGTTTGGGTAGAAGCGCGTGGAAGCACAGTTTATTTTCATACGGGAAGATGAATAAACTGTGCCAGCATGTTCTGCTTTAAGCGAGTATATGAGCAAAGGTAGCCAAGTTTCATGCAAATGTATAAAAATGTAATTGCTTCCACGCTAGGAATTTTACTAGTGTTATTTTTGGTTATTTTGGTTACTGAAGTACCTGGTTTTTTATAAGAATTTCCTAAGAGTTCAGTATGGAGGCCATCTCTCATTAGTTTTTTAGAGGTAGGATGTTGTTCTTCAAGGTCAAAACTTTTTGTTCTCCCCACTGGGGTTTCAAAACCTCCATCCTCTTCAGCCCTCATCACCTTCAAGAGTCAAATTTCGGATGGCTGCAAATGCTGTTTAGAAAGTGTAGAACAGATAGACAAAAATAACCCAATACTCCAAATCTTCATGGGATAGTGTAGAAGGAAACATTAAATGAGAGAGGAAGAAAAAGAGCGGGTGATGGAGGGGCAGTGGAGGGAGTACCTGCGCAAGGCTTTGCAGTTTGAGTCTGATTACTAGTAACTCATGTAGCAGTAACTGTAGGGTTATATGCTGTACCTCCTTTTGGAGGTAAACGTGCTGTGTTCCTGGGGTTAAGGCAATGCAGGAAGGTGAATGCGGAGTGTGTTAGCGAAAGTACTAACAGCTCTACTTGAAAATAATCATAGAGCCCCAAAATACTCCCGCATGCATGAAATGCAGCCCCTGCAAAAGCATGAGACGGGTCTTTCAGGAGAAACACTGACAGCTTTGCTCAGTGCCCAGAGGAAAGGAGGGTAACAAACAGTAACCCAGCAAGCGAGCGGGTGTTCGCAGTGGTGTGTGGCCCCGGTTGGTGAATTGGCTATTGGGGGCGTTGTGCCTGTTTGTGCATCTGGCTTCCCATTTTTCCTGGGTCAGGAGTCCAAAATGTACATCAGTACCTGGCTGCTGTTGATTTTAATGGGAGCTTGGTTCCTCAAGGCTTCTGCAGGTCGAGATCTGCCTCTGGAGCTTGCTTGGGAGGATGCTCCATCCCAAAGGTGTCCTGGCTGCAGCTGCAGGGTGTGCAGGGTACCTGCAGTGCCACTGGTGCACCCAGTCCTGCCTCCCAACTCCCCAGTACTCTTTGGTGTGTGGAAGCAAAGACCATGAGGAATGTTGGGATTTGTTCTGGTGTTTGGTGGGGCTTTTGAGCACCTCTGAGGGTTGCTTGGTCCTCGTAGCAGTATGGAAGCTCTGCTGCAGCCAGCTGGAATACGCTGTGCCTTCTCTGAGCTGCTCTGAGTTTAAAAGGCAGAGACTTTTCCATTCATGCTTTCATTATTTTGTGGTCTGTGATTCTGCATGAAAAGCAGTTACGGAAGTTACCATACACATAATTAGCTTCACAGTTCCCTAATAAAATTTGAAAGTAGGCGCAAGTCCACCGGGAACCCAGAACTCTTTCCTTAACCTTTCTTCATTCCTTTCTGGGAGGAAAAAGCAGCAGACAGACATCAGCTTTCGATGTTAAGCTTGTACATGCTCCAGTGAAGCTGCCTCTCAGAAAACACTTCTCCCATTCCACAGGCCAACTTCTTTTAAAAGCACTTCCTCTTGATGGGCATGTTGCAAATCAAAACCATAATTTAAATCATGAGTTCCAGGGGAGACCCCAGAAAGAGCTGCCACGGAGTGGGGAACTGCTGATGCGTATTTATTTTTAATGTTATTCTTCAGATCTAACTTCTAACACAAAAATGATGTTTCAGATGACATTTTTATCTAAATAAAATTGCAGTTAATGAGACCGGAGTAGTCAATAACACTCTGTAGAGTTAATCCCCTTACACTGTTTAATAACTGTATATATTGCTTTCTAGATCAGAGCTTTGAAGCAAATTCCTCAAACCCAAGTAAAATTACTTTTTTCTGTATTCTGGGGAGCTAACCGATTTTTATCGGCTTCTCCAACAACAAACTCAGAACTTCTCTTTTTTTTTTTGTTTCAGAAATTTGTCTGTTAAAGAATTGAGCTGCTTCAAGTTCAGCACTCTAAAAAAAAAAAAAAATTAAGAAAATGAAACAACACTTTTTATTGAATGATTTATTGGTTTATTTATTTACACTTAGACTTTTGAGGAAATAAGCCATGTCTGGAATAGTAGCAGTTTGTTATTTACTGTGACATACCTGTTGTTTTGAATTCCGAACCCTTGATGTTAGGTCTTTTAAGGTTAGAAAATGTTAATTTCAAAGTCACTCCCATGTTCAGAAACTGACTGTCGCTGGCAGGGCTCGTGAGCTCTGATCTCGCAGAGCAGATGCTGAAAGCATTCTGGAAGTCCCGTTTTGCATGTGGTAAATGAAAATTATTTATTCTAGCAGTGAAATATTTTCTTGCTTAATTTTCATTGACCTAATGCTAGTTCTCATTGCCTAATTTCATTGATATTTATGTGCAAGCCTCATTTTGCCTAGATTTCTGCCCTGGAAATGAGTGTAATGTGTTTTTTTTAGAGGTAGCTTATTTCATTGCAGACTAAAGCTGGCGAAGGACTTAGTTCGACAGTAGCACAGGCCATGGGCATAGCTCATAGAATATTTGAGTAATATAGATAATACTTAAAAGTCTTATTTGAAGAGCAAGAAGAGATTAAAACTACAGAGGATAGGATTTCATTGGAAATCTGCTTTTTAATATTTTTTTGTGTAATAGAATGAATTTGAGTAACA
>NW_010389308.1:8269-22510 GCF_000710305.1 Buceros rhinoceros silvestris
GTTTGATTTGAATTCCGAATTAGTGCCATTGCTGTATAAAATCTACTTTTTTATTTTAGGCACATGGAAATAGTAAGAACTAAGACCGGAAAAGAGGTGTTTGAAAGATAAAGAACAATATTTGCCTCTGGGAACTCCATTTTTGAATAGTTTGATGAGGGTTTTAAGATGAACCTGTGCCAGTGACTAGAGACTGGTTTTGCCAGGAGTCTAGGTGTGAGCTCTGCAAACCGATTTACGCTGGCTCGGTCGACTTGATCCGTATCCATTTTTTGTGTATGTAAACCTTTGTGGACTAGCAAAGGTTTTAAAGGGCAGTTTTCCTTGACATTAAGTTTTTCTTTTGGAACGTCACCCTCCAGTTTTTTTTTCAGGTGAGGCTCAGTCCTTGGCCAGCTGTGCCATCAGAGGTTTTTCTTACTGCTCAGTATACTGTGGTATGTTGGTTTTGATATTTTGTTTAAATATTTATTTATTAGTATTTCTGAAAGGAGAGGCTGAGACAGCTGGGATTGTGTAGCCTGGAGAAGAGAAGTCTCAGGGGGAGACTTTATCATCGTGTATAAATACCTCCTGGGAGGCTGTAGAGATGATGGAGCCAGGCTCTTTGCAGTGGTGCATGGGGAAAGGGCAAGAGGAAACGGGCACAATCTGAAATGCAGGAATTGCCACTTAAAATGTGGGAAGAAGATTTCACTGTGAGGGTTATTGGACGCTGCAAGAGGCTCCTCAGGGAGGTCACGGAGTCTCCATCCTTGGAGATACTCAGAACCCAACTGGACACGCTCTTGGAGCTTACTCTGCTTGACCCCGGACTGAACAGGGGCTTGGATGCAACGCTCTGCAGAGGTGCCTTCTGACCTCTTCCACTGCCTTGTGATCCTGCGAAGCACTGGAGAGGTCAGTGTATGAAAAGGCCTGATGAAAAGGTATGATGACCTGAGCCTCTCTGCAAATACAGATCAGATGGCTTTCAGTAAAACCCAGAAAGGATCCTTGCAGGGAAGTGGGGTTCCTGTAACTTGGAAGCCTAACCTCTGAAGAGAGAATAATGGGAACATCAGGGATCAACAATCTGCTGTTTGCATCCATTGTCCTGACTTAACTTACCTCTAGTTTGTCTCCTGGCATAAGGAAATGTTATGCTTATATCCAAAAAGCTCTTAATACCCTCTTTATTTTTATAGAATAAAAGGAGAACATATGGCATTTCTGTTTCCCCAAACTATGCTGTTAGTGCTGCTGCTGCGCTTCTTTCAGCAGAATCTTTCCCAAGCGAGTTTTCTGTGATATAAAAAATAGTTGGGATGAACAAGTTTTTTTTTGCCATGGGCTTTATGATTTTTTTTTTCTAGCTTATATTCATGGTCCCTAATTTATTTATTAATTTGGAATTGCAACTGCACAGAGGGAGAGGGAAGTGGCAAATGTTCTGGCATATGGGCTGCGCTGTCATTGGAAGCAATGACTTCCAGCCGCTCTTGCTGCCTGGTGTCTTGTGACCCCAGGCTCCAGCATCTCTTTGCCAGCCCCTTTAGGTTGCTCCTTTCTGCTCCCTTCCAATACAAAATTTTAATTATTTTTTTGCTTTGCCCTCGCTACTTTCTTGCCACTGTTGCTCACCACTTGCCAGCGTTTTGTGATGGAGAGCCAGGGGCAGTAATTCAGCACTCTGCTCTTTGTGCTGTGCGGTAGCTGCAGCTCGGAGGGGTCACATAAGCTACAGCCTATTAACATTAGCATGGTAATAGCAGCCACTATGTGGAACGCACAGTGGGAATGTTGGAAGCTTCTCCAAGGACCCCGAAGATATGTATGGGCCACCCATGAAGGAGAAAAAAAAAAAAGCCCTCTCTGCTTTGCAGTGAGCCAATCTGTGTGTTTCACTGGTACCCGGAAGCACCGCAATCATTAAGGCTATTACTATGCCTATTATAAATCACAGTTTTGTAGCAGTTCATAGGTCAGTCACAAACATTACTTTTAGTCTAAAATTTTGTCATACTGAGTTTGTCAAGTAGCAATTCCAAACCTTATTAAACAAAATTGTTCTTTAAAATAATTACGAATATAGCAATTACCCAAAGATAAATAGGCCAGATTACAAAAATTATTCCATGCAAAGCTGTATATTGGCTTGCTCTGATTCATGGCTAGAGAATCATGAAAGGCAGGTCAGGGAAACAGACATTTCTTACTTTGAGAAGCAGGAAAAGCATCTTTGGATTTTTGGTATATGAAGCTAAAACCTCAAGCTTGTGAAGATGTTAGAAAAATAAATGGTTGCACTTGAAAAAGTGCAAATCAGGACTAGCTTAAAGCATAAAATTTAATAATCTGTTTGTTCCTGATGTAGTCAGTGGTGATGAATAGGTAACTCTGCTCTGTAGTTACTTCTGGCCATGCAGGTTTTTTTGAGATGCATCACTGTGTTGCCGGGAGCTGTTTGCCATATTACCTGGACCTGCTTGTCGCCATCTGTTTGTCGGTGTTTCATGGACTCACAGAAAAATAGGGCTGGAGGAACTCAGTAGGATGTCTAATGCATGCTCCTTCCTCAAGGCATGAGCAGCTCCTTTGTAATGGGTTTGTCCCCAGTGTGGTTTCGAAGATCCAGCCGCGGTGGCCACAGCCAATATATTATATTTTTCCCTTTGTCGCCTTTAAGCTGAAGCTCTCTTGGTGCAATTTAAACCTTTTGCTATTTATTTGTCTTATTCATCATAGACACAGAGAACTGTTGTTGCTTCATCCCTCAACAAACTCAAATATTTTCTTTCAGCTTCCATGGGCTGAACCACTGATTTGTTCCCTTTGGTGTCCTGTGCCTGGGGTCCCTTCTCTGAGCACTTGTCTTTGCTACTAGCCTGATGCCCCAAGTTGATCTGACTGTGCCAGCCAAGTCTCGCAGTGCTGAGCAGACAGGAAGGATTACTTTGCCTGTTTTGAGGCAATATTCCAATAGATTTTTCTAATGTGCTGATTGCTTTTTTTCTTTAACAGTATGACACTGTTGACTCATGTTCAGGTTGTGATCCAGTATAACCTCCCACATCGTGTTTTGAAGAACTGCTACCTACCCAGGCGCTTCTATATGCATAGTTGATCAATCCTGCTGGATTGGGTTTCCTTGCTCCTAATGAATGGCACCTTTCTTCTTCTTGACTGGTCCGATCTGACTTGTTAGGATAGTTTTGAATTCTGATCTTAACCTTCAGTAGAGTTGTGGTCACATCCTGCTGTGGTGTCCTTTGGAGATGTAACAAACATATGCTGCATGCCTTTAGCTGTTTTGTTAAGAAAAGCGTTGAACAAAACCAGTTCAGAACAGACTGTTGCGGAACACATGTGACAGTTTTCTGCTTTGACCATGAGCCATTAAAACTTAGTGCCGGGTAAAGGTATTGAAATAACTAAAATTAAAAGAGCCATTTATGTCCTGTTGTTTGTATATCTGGGGTCTGTAGGACCACAAATGCAAATGTTTCCGTTTGTCAGTGCTTTTTCTGGCTGTTAGGGGAGTTACAAACATTGGGATCTTAGAGTTTTTACAATACAGAAACATTCCAGATTAAAATCTTGGGCCAGGTTCATGCAAGTTAAATAAAATGCTGTTGCTGTTGGAGGGGAAGCACTGCTTCAATTTTCTGTCCAGTATTGGATGCAATTTGTAGGGTTTTTTAAATGCTTCATCTCAACTGCTGGCCAGCACCAGAGGTCTGTTTCCAGGCTACGCTCCAGGCTAGTCTCCCCCAAGATTCTAGTAAGGTCTGCTCAGCAAAGGACATTTTTGTTGAAGGAGCTAACACAGCAAATGGGAGTGTCATACCTGTGTGTGGAGTATGGGCGGGCTCTGGTGTAGTCTGTGTTTTTGCTCTGCTGATGGATTTTGACCTTTGCTGTGTCCCGTTTCCCATCCTGTGATCTGTCTGATCTTGTAATGTGTGGAGGGCAAGGTGTTCGCTCCGTGCAGAACAGTAAGGTATTGCGCTGCCTGTTCTTATCGTAGCTGTATTATTCATAAAGCTTATTAGAAGCCCCAGCCCACACTTAAATATTTTACTGTTTAATGTCTCTGTTTAATTTTGCCTGTCATGCCTGTGTGTTTTTGGTAACTGAAGAAAGCCAGGTGCGCGCTGGTCTCTGTTAGAGGAAGAGACTCCCGCTGCTGATAAGATCTGGCTCTGGAGCATTTCACTTCAGGGGGGGAAAAGAGAGTAGGGCTGGTGGGATTCCAGATGGAAATTATAGAGTATCCCTCTCCCTGCCCCAGTAAATGTGCTTCCCTGGGGAATCAGAAAAAGTCATCGTTTCAGGTTCTGTATTCTTTGCTACTTGTCTTTCAGGAGCCTAATTACTGCTGGCTGGTTGCTTAGCTCCCTTGAAAACAGAGGTTTACACAATTACACATGAAAGGCAACTGTTTTGCTCATCTCCCAAAGCTTTATATATTTCCACTTGTGCCTGAATTACTTGGGTGAATTATACTTCAATTTATTTATCTTTTCATGGGCTTCTGAACATTTTTCAATTGATTCAATGCCCTCTTTTGTCCTTTGACCCTCCATAGAGGGTAAAGAAGTGTGGATAAATGGCATTAAAAAAAAAAGATTTTTCATATTGTTTGGGTTTTTCCTTTCCTGTGGAGAGAAGGGACAGGCTGAAGATGGATATGCATATGGTGGCCTATAAGTTTACCTGGCAAGATTTGGTGTGTTGAAATCTTCAAGGATGGTAACTATCAAAAATCTTGGGATTGCACCCAAAGATTTCCCTATAGTGTGGTGAAACTACAAGAGGCGGCTCTCATCAGGAGAAGCTTAATGATCTCCAGATCTCTGAACTGTAGATGCTTGTTCAAATAACTGAATAGTAGATTGATTATCTCTGTGCAAAGTTTACTGAAAGAAATGTGGGTGGTTTTTTTTTTTTTTTTGGTTTGCCTGGAATTTGAGAGATAAGAGACATGGAAAGTTAAGAGGCCGGTTGCTATACGTGATAACAAGCAAGCTGCTCTAATGGTGCCTCGTGGTTTTGATCCCTCCTGACTAGAAGAAACACACATAAGAGGGTTATGAGAGGCAGTGGACAGTTAGAAATGTTGGGTTTGACATGAAATAGAGGTTTAGTCCCATACCGATCACAGAATACCGGTTGTGTGAGTTTTTTGCAGGAATTTCTGCGGGTGGTGAATTCACTGCAGTGTTTTGGCAAAGCTCAGTGCAGACGATGCGTTTTACTGGAATGAATTTTCCTAGTATTTTCAATAAAACAAAGTTTTATTTTCCCTTTCTGCTCTGAACTGAGGCACAGTGCTGTCTGAGTCCTGTTGAATAGCAGCAGCACCAGCCCTGGTGGCACAGCTGGTTTTACCTTCCCAGTACTACAGCGAGGTCCTCTGCCTGGGCAGACCTGACGACGAAGCAAAGTGCTGTTAATGCAGCAGTGGTGTCCTTTGGCAGTGCAACTGCAAGAGGGAGAGTTTACTATCTGCAGAGTGGGCTTGCTTCTGGAAAAATAAATTGAAAATTAAAATAGGGGAAAAGGGGAAGAAGAGATGCTGAGTGCACTAGAGTCTTGGGTACCCCACAGAACGGCTGGGCTGGGGTTCGTGGGGTCTGGGCACCTCCAGACGTGATGCATATTATGGAGACCTAAAGAAAAGACAAAATCTCTGCAGTGGTTTAACAACGGTCGAAATGTTCAACCTTTCATCTGCGTTGGGTACCTTGTGAAGTCTGTCGTTGCAATATATGTCTGCACCTCCAAGAGAAACTTGTACAGAATCCATGTGCTGAGAAACCTACTGTCCTTAGGGGAGAAAAAGCAAAAAAAAAAAACCCTCAAGGTTAAATACTAAAATCAGTTACACATGCTCAAAAAATTTAATATCTGGTGAATGTCAATTAAGTACTTCCCCAGCTAATAAATAGCTTACGAGGTATAAAATTTAATACTACTAAAATTGCAGAAGCCTTTGAAGAACACTGTTAAATCAGACTCAGAAGCAGAAGATTTAACACTGACCTGTTCAGAGGTGAGTACTGAGAAAAAACATGATGGAATCAGGCTACATTTCTTGAATGTAGAAGAATTTTGGCTTAAGCTTTTCTTTCGTTAGGTGGCTTTCGAAACAGTTTATTTTTAAGTTTTTGTGTAATGCATCAGCTAAATTGCACTTAGTAAACAGTGTCCTGTTTATTTATACACCTAATTTTGAGAGTTTCTGAAGGCTCAGCCGGGTTGGGAGCAGGTCACTGTGCCACAGAAACAGCATGAAGAGCAGCTGCACGTAGTTTTTTCATGTGGCCATGACTACAGGTTCTGCTCACTTTCAATCTTAGAGCATAGATCTGTTGCCTCTTTAAGGATCTCAAGCACCAGAATGCTTCTCACTTTCCTTCTGTTCTTTCCCATCATGGTCACCTGTGGGAAACAAATGAGATGTGCATATGTGAGGGCAGGATTAGGCACACTCTGTCTTGGGCAAAGAGCTTTGTTCTTACTTTATTGTGAGTTTTTCTTTGAGAGGTGAGCAGATAAGCAGCAGAAACTGCTCTGGGGTCACCAAGAAGTAGTAGCTATGAGTTTATTTGAAAACGAGAGCAAACCAAGCTTTGCCCCAGTTGGCTTGTTTCCTGATGAGCAGTACCCCCTGGTTCTCCCAGTTGTGTGGGTCTTTTCCCTAATCCCAGTGGCAGACATTTCTTTGGCACTTACAGTTAGGAGAAAAAAAATAAAATTAAGTAATACATGGCATTTGTTTTGGCCCTAGTCATGACCCGTAGATAGGGATAACATCTTTGCTGCTAGTTTTTCATGATACATAACCAGGCTGAATGAACAAAGTTTCTGTTGATTGTTGTTCTTTTGCCGTTGTTATATTTAGGGAGCTCCAGCGTAAAGAGTGAAAGTATATGCATATGTATTACTCATGTATAGATCAGAATTTATATACGTCTTGTGAATTTTAATTTAACCACAGTATCTTTTTAAACTAAAAATGGCTTATTGCCTTCCCTGAGCTTTACAAAACTTTTTCAAGATCCTTCTCAAATCTTAGTCTGTTGAAGACTCGTACTGCTGCCAAGCCTGCACCATTCTTTTAATTAAAAGACAAAGAAAAGAGAAGTGAAACTTTCAGTGGGTGTAAATCCTTATAATCCTGAAATGATGTAAATCAGTGCAACTCCTGAAGTCATTGGAGCTATTCTGACTTACATCTACTGAAAATCTGGCACATAATACTCCTGCTGGTCTTTTCTTTTGGCCAATGGTTGCTCTACACAGAGTTGGCACTGCGGACAAAGCGCTCTCTCACTAGCTGATAGAGGGTGGCACGGCTTCCAGCACTGCTGATTCAGCACCGCAGAGGCCATTTTCCTCATTTCTTTGTGAGCTAGATTAAATTACTCTGCAGGCTGGACTGGAGCCACAGGCCATGGTTTTTACAGCCTTATAACATGGTATCCTAGCCCATGGCATCTGAGAGGTCTGGCTGTGCGTAAAGCTCTCCTGCTCTGCCGCAAAGGGTTTTCAGATCTGACGACCTGTCCCTTTAGCAGGCTCATGCCAGCAGCATGGAAAATATTTTGATTGTCTAATTGAGATACAATAAAATGGGGTTCTGTTAATTGAAAGAAGGGGTATCATGGGAATTAGGTTAGTACGAAAACTCCACGGTGTGTGTTTGTCATGGCAACGTTTCTTTAGATTTGCCGTACGGAATTACAGGATAATGAATAATGAAGGTGAGTTTTGAATGAGTATAGCACAACAGTAGCACTGGAGGGGTGTCCGCCCGAGGTCGGGGGGTTGTGTTGTTAGGGCTGTATGAGTGGCTTACCAAATCTCTGGGAAATCCATTTCCTTTTGTGTCTCAGTATATGGACACTTCTTGTCAGTTCTGGGCGGGTTTGGCATTGAACCAAGGGAGTGAAGCAGTGGGATGCGCCTTGTGGTGAGCTGTGTCTTGTTCACGTCCTACGGAGCTGAGAAGTGGGATGTCTGTGACTGCTGTAATAGGCACATGGGTAGAGGAAAAAGCATGTTTTCTCTTCACTGACAACTGCGGGCTTTGTGTATTTAAAAGGGTTGCCAGCTCTACTTGCTTTCTAGTTTGGCTTGGTGATTGCAGCTCATAGCAAAATTGGTCAGGCTTTCTTTGTCAGAGTAGGGATGTTGCTCCGATTTACTCTCTCCCCTCCAATGCTCATGATCCATCCAGAAAGGTGAATGGAGAAAGCAACACTGTTAATGAGGAGAGAAAAGGTCAAACAGATCAAAAAGTAAAAGCTATCCTGTTTCCAGCACGGAGAACAATCTAAGATGATCCTGCCCAAGCCAGGCATTTGAGTGTAGACCAGGCTTAAAGAATTTCCACAGTAAGTCTTACTCTGTCTCTTCTCCCTTACCCGAGTGTCTAATCACGTTGTTTTCTCACTTTCATTAGGTCAGGATGAGCACTCCACACGTGTGGTTATCTTTGACTTGCCTTACTGCTTTTGAGCTTTATCTGTGGCTTCAGAAAACCTGAAATACCCCCAAACAAAACCTCCTGGCTTTAATACACAGATTATTGTATGTAATACACAGATGGACGTACTTGTACAATTAAAAAGCATTATTGAATCAGGACCCTCTTCAAACAATTTCCTGAGTGTGATGCAGAGGTGAGGTTCATGTTGTTGGTTTCAGTGCCAAAACAAAAGCGGGACAGATCAGGAAAGTTGTTTCTGAGCGATTTGTTGTAGTTCTGAGACCAGGTTCAGCCTCACAGTATAAGGTAACGCTGCCGAGCAAAGGGTTTCTCCATTGATTTCTGAATGCATCATGCTGTTAATCCAAAAATTCTTTCCGTGGTGGAGTTGCTATTCAGAAGGCTCTAGCCAAGCTCAAGAAAGTTAGTTGGGAAGTTTGAAAGAATAATAGAAGAAGGATTGATGCAGTTGGATTTTCATGAGCTGTCTTGTAGTAAAATAGGCAGGTTGCTTCCTCCTGCCTGTATCGGTGGTGGCCTGGTTCATGATGGAGGAGGAAGGCAAAGTGTGGAGGTCACTTCAGTCTGACTGTCCGAGAACTTGCAGTTACGGAACTTGTTTAGAGGAGAGTTAGGAGAACAGTTTTGGTGGTACAACAAAATACGAACAGTGATGGCCTAGTGCAGCTCTGTGTTTTAGAAGTGCTGCGGGTCTTGATGATTAGACCTTTTCTGCTGACTTTTAAACTAGTAAAATCTGGTGCTAGGAATGTGTTAGTGTAATGTCCTGATACGCGAAATGTGGCAAGGGAATTGCACCACGTACACCGAGGGTCTTTGACCCTCAGATATTTCCAACATCCTTTAGGCATTTAAGGAAACTAAACTTCTTAAAAGAGCTTCATCGGAATAGTACATGGTGCTTTATGGACATCGTCATTATTAAAACGTTCCTTTTCCGAAGAACTGTATACAGGAATAAACAGTCTTTTGTTACAATAGAAACCCAAAAAGTACTTTCTGCCTTTGAGGAGACTGGTATTTCTTCCTCTGTGGGCTATAGTGCAAGATTCAAAGAAGGAAATGGATGAGATGCAGTTGGTAGCAAAATGAAAAAATAAAAGGCATTTTTTTGCTTCTTGGGCCCACAATCTCATCTTGAAGTCAGTGGCCTTTGACTTCATGGTGCCCATGACTGGTCCGGTAATAGGTTTATACTCTTTCATTAGGATGTTGTCAAATTAAATCAAGCAAAGCGAACTCGTGTCTAAGAAGAGCCTCTTTGTGAGTGTTCCCTTTCTCTGGAGCACTGCAGCTTGTTAGAGATGACAATTATTGCCGCTCGAGTTTGGAGGAGTACTTGTTGCTCTTATTTATGCAAAAAATACAGCTCTTTGGAGGCACATGGTTAACCTGAGGCATTATCTGATTGCGTACCTGGGTGGGAAGCTGGAAATTAAGAGTACGTATGAAGAATTATCTGGATACGGGGAAAAATGCTGTATTAACTATGCAGTTAGTCTTTGTCAGCAGCGTTTACAGTTTCTTCAGTCCTTGTGGTGAGTAACCTAGCAGAATTTCTTGGTGAATACTTCAATTTTCTTAAATGGGCTGATTTTCTTGAGTAGGCAGAAATTACATCTTATTGCATGTCTCAGATTTACTTTAAATGAAAGCCCAAATCCAGATTTGACTTGCTTTTCTTCCCAAACTCCTATTTAAGTGCTGGGTGAATAGTACATGTAGGATTTGGCCAAGTGAACTGTTCAGAGTAACTTTACTTACTGGAGCTGAGGTAAAGAGCTGCTAGTGTTTAAGACTGTGCTAAAGATCCAAGTTTTTTAACCAGAGAGGAAAAAAAGTTATTTTTCTTTTTTTTTTTTAATCCCCCAAGTAGAAATAAGTGCTTTAGAATATCTGAAATGTCCACCAGTATCATTTCACTGCTGAGAATTGTGTAACTGTGTAAAATTATATTGACCTGAGGGGATTGAAATATAGAAGTGGCCATGCGCTTAACTGTGCGGGAATCAAACTGTTTTACTGATAACATTTTATTGATTCATCTTCTCTCGGTGTTACAAGTAGCCTGAAGCTTCGCAAAATGAGCTGGCGATGTTTTTTGTGTTGTGGACATTGCAGTATTGCAGCTCTTCGGAGGTACTGAAATTTTATATACGGGCTGAGAGCTCGCGTAATTATTGTGATTTGTAATGACTGAGACTGCAGATGGGGCTTCCCAGAGGTTTCATTTCAAGCCAGTTAACTGGTAATTCCTCTTTTCTGTTTAAGAATCTGTTGTCCCTCCTTTTTTCTGCAGCTGCTGAGGTTTCTCTCTGTGAAAAGCTGAACCCTATCTCTGACTTAATGAAGATGCGTAAAATGATTGCAATTGCCTTAACAAGGCAGCGCTCTGTGTACAGGAGCAATGAAAGTGTCTCTTGCTGTTCGTGAGGGATATTTTATCCTTTTCATAAAGGAACTGAGGTTTCTAACCTTTTTGTAAAAAATAACAATAAAAAAAATCCTTCTTACAACAAAGCTTTAAGAAAATGAATGGCTTAAAAAAACCACTGTGGCAGCTTGTGGGTTTAACCTGTGTGTGTTGACTAATTAAATTCTTTTGAAGGAGCTAATTTCATGTATTTTATTTAATGAAGGCTTACTTAAGATTGTAATGATGTGGGTCTTTTCTCTTCAGGAGAATGCCATATTGACTCGTGACATATTTTTACACAGGCTTCATTCTGCCGTGAACAACAGTAGTTGAAAATGTGAGCACTTGATAAAGTATCATTAAATTAGCTTATTGTAGTTGCAGATTTTTATTATGCTACTTCACTGAGATATGAATTGATCGTGTTGTACTTGCTGTTTTTTAAAGGTGCAGCATTGTTATTGATTATGCTACTTTATCTCAAGTGTTTCATCAGCCTGCTGACAGGCTTGTTCCCTTCGCCGTTGTAAGAAGTACCAGCCTTTGTGCTTTGAGTGCGTATTTCGTGTTCGTGCATGTCTTTTTCTATTGTAAGTACACTGAAAGAGATTGTTTCGTGTTTGTACCGTGCCCTTGTGCACAGCAGCCCTCCTCTGTCCTGGGGCTTTGGGTGCTGCTGTGGGAAGGTGAACCGGTTGGTGTCCTGCTCAGAGGTGCTGCGGAGTGGGCTGATTTCCAGGGAGTCTGTGAGATTTACTAATGCCAAGGGCATAACCCATTCTGCTCGAATTTTATAGCATATACATTTGGAACAGGGATTTAATCTATGCAGTGAGTGTAATTGTTCGTCATGTGATGTATGTCACAAATGAAGTCGGAAAAACAAGAGCCGACATCCTGGGTAGTCAAAACTTTTGGATATTTTTCCATGTTACCTGGAATAGTTGATTTCTTCTATAAATCTTAGAACACCCAGACCTATTTCAATACTAAGTGTATTGGAAGTGGATTGTTGTTGAGGCTTGTCCATCTAATTAAATTCCCTTATTAGCACTGGAGCTGCAGTCTTCTAGAGATGAATAGTGTTTCCAACTTACCTAGGTTAAAACTAAATGGCCTTTCATCAAATGCTAAGCCAGAAGTCCAACAGCAAAATATCTAAGTGTTGCTCTAGTCACCCTTTTTGTGTGATCTGTGGCAATTCAATATATTCCTTAAATAGGTATTTCAGCTGTCTCTGAAATATTTTCAGACTTCAGTTATCACAGGCGCTGGATGCTGTGAGGGCTCTGTCACCTTAAGCTTCAGGCTGACTGCATTCCAGCAGTGATCTCTTTGATACGTTGATAAAGTTTGCCATGATTTGTTTTGAAACGTGCTCAGCAAAATACAAGAAACTTCTTGGCATGAAGTCCTGCTGATCCACAGGTTGGTTGTGGTCTGTCTTAGTATTTGGTGTCCCCTTACTGGAGAAGGGAATAACAAGAGTTTGTCAGAGACCCGAAATACTCAAATTTGAGTAAGAGCCCTGAGGTATTTTCTAACAGGTGGGGATTTCCCATTGGAGGGAGCTACCAAGTGAAATGAAATACGCTTTGACCCTTGAGCTTTGCCAGTGGGTATTGAGTGACTGCCAACAGATGTGCTTTAGCCAAAAATAATCCATTGACCCTGTGGAATGTGTGCGGCAGGTGAGAGCATCCAGGGGTCCTGCTGCCCCGGCTCTGGGAGCACCGGGCGCCTTTCATGCGGGAGGTCAGCAATGATGCAGGTGTGAAAACCTTCTCTCTTTGTACAAATGAAAGAGAAAACTGTTTTTGTGGTAGGAGAAAGGTCCACACTGCCAGGGTTGGAAGTGGAGAATATCATAAGACTACTGAGCAGCAGACATTTAAAAACTGCCAGAAGTTTCAAGAAACGAGATATTTGTGCTAATTAGACTGTTTGCCTGTCATCTTAATTCACTACTTGAAACAATAAAAAAAAAAACCCAAGTGAAATCAAAGCATGGTAGAACATATTTCGTAAGTCTCTTTGATCAAAGCTTATAGGAGGAGGAGAATACTGCTTGTAACTATTGCCTCACATGCAGACCTGAGATACGTTCTCTACGGTAGCATGAGGACTCTGTGTAACGTGGGTGGAGGCAGTGCTGGTGAATGTCTTTTGGGCAGTAGCCAGCCTGCTCCCTTTCAGATCTACATGTGATGGCTTAGTATTAGGTTTTTTAGGATGTGCCAGAAATGAATTTCTTCAAAGAATAATAAAAAATGACAAACAGAAAAACCCACACCAAAACCCAACCAAACACAAACCAAATGGGTGGTGTTTATTTTCCTACGCACTGACTACTGCTGGATCACTGTGTCCTTGGCTTCTTCTGTATCTTCCTCTTTACCTTTTCTTAGATTGCAAATAATCTTTTGAGATGGAGATCACGGTTTTCCCTACCTGAGCTTTTTATACTGGGACAGACAACCTGAGCTAACTGACATTGCAGAGGTCATCAGAGCTGGGACTGTGGCACTGAAAGTTTTCATCGTGTCTCGTTGTGCAGTCTTGGAGGACAACTAAGAAATGCCAAGGAAAACAGAAAGAAGTCTGCCATAACTGGGACACCAGATAATGGGGAAATAATGCAGTACCGCGCAGGAGCTCACGTGCTGTCAGTCACTGATGTACATCTTACTCCATTCTCAGCTTAGTAACTTGCTCTGACAATGTTCAGTCAGAAACCAGCTGATTTCTTTGTTTCTTTTCATGCTGCTCCTTCTAGATAAGGGAATGAAAGGATTACTTCATAGATGTGTAATTCAAATGTCGATGTTGTGTCTCATTGTGGAAACCAGCACAGCCTACTGAAAAGAACAAAGCAGCAGCATGATATCCCGGCTGATCAGCTACCCAGACATGCTTTTATCGAGCTTAGGGACCCCATCAGCCGGAAGGATTTCCTACCACACAAATGCCTCACCTGGGCCTCCGTAGCTGACTTATTTTGAATTCACAAGTCACGTTGCGTGTCGTTTCTGCACAGGTTACTTTGAGGGATTTTTTTAAAATTCGTGTCCTTTAGTGCACTTCTGCTGTGCCAGTGGTCTTGTTTACTTTTGGGGTAAATGGATCAGATCAGTTAGAACAGGGAGTGGGCACGGTGTCCTAAGTAATATCTAGGAGTGTATTTATTAATCTGTAAAGAATAAAGAGTTGGATGCTGTAAGTGATACTGGACTGGCAAAAACTTGATTTTTAGATCTGTCTTTTGAAACTTGTGTCCATTAAAAACTTTAGTTAAATGTCTTAGAGATTTACAGATTTTCTCCTC
>NW_010389308.1:22595-28951 GCF_000710305.1 Buceros rhinoceros silvestris
CTTTCCCTTCCTTGCTTAGCTAGATGAATGCTTAGAGAAGAGTATGTCCTCCTGCTCAGAGGTGTCCCTAGAACCAGGGGGATCTAGGAGAACTCAGTTAAGTGTCTGCTGGGTTTCAGGAGTAGTTTAATTTATTATATTAACTTCTTTTCAGCAGCCGACTTGCTGTGACTTAAAGGAAGCTCTTGCAGACTGAGCTTTCACTACTTCTGGGAGCAGTTATGTATTTTGTGCGTGTGTGTTTTACTGCCATATATGGGTCCTGCTGATTTGGGAGGCCAGGGGCAGTGGCTAAAGGTTTTATTGAAGGGTGACAGTTATGACATGGGTCTTCTGCACAGTAAGTTTCTAAAAACAACCACCTCAGTGTTTAAAGCATTTTAACAGTGCCCCGTACAGTCTGGTTTAGAAGATGTATAAAAACTGTAAAAAAGCAAAAAAAAAAAGACAAGGAAAAAAGGATGTCTTTGCCTGCTTGCATGCAACTGTCCCTGAATAGTTGATGGGTTCATTTTTACTTATTTATGGGCAAATTATAGAGGTGCATCTGTTCCTCCTCTGTACACAGTCAGGCATCTCAAGTTTTTAAGATACTTTTTGACATTCTTTGAAGATTTAATGCCAGGTGGAAGATCAGTTAGAATTACAGATATCCTGATCTGAAACAGTGCTTCTGCCTGAAAACTCTTATTTTGCTCCCAACTTTAATGAGGCATGCTCTAAACATCATAGTAACTGAGGCAACCCAACAATCCACAAGAAGAAAATCTTTCCACATGTTTACAATAAAGCCACAACCTTTGCGCTGTGTTTATTTAAGTTAAATACTTGGGGCTATGTCATCTTATAAAAATTACATAAACCAGTAAGTAGCATGTAAGTCAAATACCAGAACAGGAAACACTTTGCTGGACTCAAGCTTTTATTATTTTTACAAGTTGCTTATATTGCTGTCAGTAAAAAGTGCAAATAACCATAGTTAAAGCTCTTTGCCTGGCATTAATTGTGAGACTAAGTATGTGCCTTTAGACCGCAGCCAACCCGATGTACACGTGTGGTCAGGCAGTGAGGTATCCTGTAGCGAGCCTTTCTACCTCTCAGTTGTGGCTGCAGTACTGTCTCTGCAGAACGGGAGCTTTGTCTTAAAGATCACACCCCTGGAAGTGAAGAACACATAAGCTGTCTCACTGGGGATTTTTGTTTGCTTTGCCTTTTTTCCTCTGAATTCACTCACTCCTTCAAGTATAATACATACACCCCCTTTGAAAGCGTGGCCTGAGGAATCTGATGCTGGCCATCACTTAGTGGATTTTGCTTAGTAATTGCTTCGTCTATTCAATACTATTGAAAATACCCTTGAGCAGAATATAGCTGCAGGGGAACAACACTCTCAAGCAGCAACCTAATTAATGAATCTCGTTGCCACTTAGACGAGCATTATATGGCTGGCCTTGGTTGTCAGTATGGATCTGTTCTTCCGACATTGTGTATTTGTCCAGAAAACCGGTGCAATTATGAGAAAAATGAATAAAGTGGGTTTGGGAGGCTGGTGTGTTAGAGTCCGTCAGTGAAGCAGATTGTCCTTTCAGTATGCAGTTGTGTTCCTGATGTTACAGGTGTCACAACATCCTGTGGCTGCGTGGAACAACAAATGAATTCTCTTAGCTTTTATCTCGGAAGCCGTGACTAAGATTATTCATTGCATTTAGATGAAGTGAAAGCAAAGTAATTGTAGCTGGGGTCTGAAGGCAGGTAAATTGTTTTCACACAGTAAAAGGGAGAGCAAAACAGAAGTATTAAAAAAAAATTGGTTTTCATTTGATATTTAAAAAAACCCAAACCAACGCATGCCTTTGTGTGCATCCAGTGAGCACCTGTTTTTTTTGTATTCTGGATGGTGGGTGGAGAGTTTCTGAAGATCTTTCGAAGAAAGTTTATTTTAATAAAAGTCGTTCTGATGGTCAACTAATTTTTAACTCCTAGCTTTAAGAAATTAACCTGATCTTCCTTGAAGTTCCTTTCTGAATGATGCTGAGCCTTTTCCAGAGCCCAGTTCTGCAGGTCCCCGTTCTCCTGCGGTATCACCTCTGTGCATATGAGACCCTGCATTGAGGGCCCCTGTTTTGATTATAAATCCTTCAACTTCGTGCAGCATTTTAAAATGTAATTTTCTGCTTCTCTGTGGAGTCTTGCTGAAACCTGTGATTTCTACTGAGGCTTAAGAGAGCTCTTTGGATAAAATAATTTTCATTAGTAAATTCCTCTGATGGGGTTATGGACCTTTAATGTGAGATCATCACTGGAGTTTATAAAATTCTCTGAAGTGACCCTGTACATGATGAGTTTTGATCCTGGTGTGCCTTCACTGGTTTGCATGTTGATGATTAACTAGGCAACTTCTCTGCTTCAGCCTGTTCCTGCTGCCCAAGCTCCTTCTGAACTGCTTGGGCTGGCGCTGATCTGCCCCACTTCTGCCTTCACTTCATAGCTGCTGCCTGTGTCTTGGTGTCAGGCCTTACTCTCTTTTTTTCCCCATGTAAGACAACACATTAACACATTGAAATGTGAAGGTTCATGAAGAAATTTAAACACTTGCAAGTGGTACTTGAGTGGGTAATTCCAGTAACTCTGGTAGACAGCGGATGGAGCATTCTTTGCCTTATTATTTCAGTAACAGAAGTAGTTGCATCTGTGGTGATATGTCAGAAAAATAACCTCTTTTCAATCACTCTGATCCTTTGGACATGGCCACAACATCTTTTAGTGCTGGTCAGTCACTTTCAAGTCAGTGAGCATCTGGGTTGGTCATTAGCCAGCAGAGAAATCAATTAGGGCTAGTGGGGGTGTGAGAAGGGAAGGGTTGAAGTACATGAATTTTATTGACCAATTGTCCTGTACAATCAACATCTCCATAAGCAGGTCTTAAAGCTGTGTGAAAACTCGTTGGAAGTTCTTTCTGCTTGTGCATGGCTCTTGAATGAAGAACGAATCCTCCAGTCAGTGGAGGTGGTAACCTTCTGAGGTTCAGAATTCCAAACTTTGATAAAACTACATGCTAATTAATAAAGCATAAATTGTTAGCATTATTATGCAGAGTGGTGCTGAAGATCCATTATTTTATTTAGTATATTTGTCTTAAAGCGATTATGTTACTAATTATAAGGCTCACTAGTCTGTTTAACAGGAGCCCAAATAATTATAATTTGTTTGCAGTTCCCACCCTGCGTATTTCCATGCAGTAAGGCAGATGTTTTGTTGAATGATTCATCTCCTGCATGTCTTTTTGTGTGTTTAGGAAAATTGAATGTTTCATTTTTGTTCTAAGCTAAATATTGTCAGCCTGACTACTTTTGTTCTGACAGTTTGTTGGTAAATTCTGAAGAAACTTGAGGGTAAGGCCACAGGAGGGATGATCGGCTCTCAGAGTTGGAACTGAGTACTTTCCAAATAAACTCCATTAGAAAATTCCTTTTTGGTGTCAATTGCTTTTGCATAGTTTATTTTGCATCTAAAAAAAGTGGATCAAAGATCTTATTTGTGGGTTATCTTGAAGCAAGAGAAACCCTCTAGCCTTGGCAGCGGTTGGGGAGCCGAGTTCTATGGCTCTTACAGGAGTAAGTCGAAGGACAAATTTCTTAACAGGCTTCTCAATAAATGCCTAATTTAGGGCATCTTGGTATCAGCAGCAGGGCTCTAGAAACCCTGCATCAACTTGGAACATCCAAGGAATGTGTTACTTAGTGTTAGAGAAAAATCTGTGAGGCTAAAAAGCTCAGAAAATTGAGGCTAAACTACATAATCACTCCTAGGACTAGAGCTGTCCTTCAGCAAACAGCCTCACTGAGGAGTCAACATGCTGAAGTTAACTCCTTGTGTTATGGCAAAAAAAGCGAGATAGGTAAAGTCGTGTCTCTGAATCTACTTGTAAGTTCACTGAAGTTTAGGTAGCAAAATGCTTGCTTGGAAAAAATACCTAGTAAAAAATTCACTACCTCAAACTTTGATAATAGTTTCTGAAAATAGCTGGGCTGCCAGAATGTCAGTGTTTGGAATGAGAAGATTGCCAAGGGGAAATGGCAAGTAATAAGGGGCCTAAAGAGACATGAAAAGCTAGCGGCTTCATCTTAGTTTGAGGGAGAGAAAATTGCTTAGCACTACTTAGAGCATCTTTCATTCAAAGATCTCAGAGCTTTCTGAACCAAACATAATTCTTTGACGAGAGGTGTAGACTAATGATCACTTTATTCATCACTGGAGTGCAGCCGTCTCGACTCTGGAGCACTCTGACTAGTTGGCAGCAGGAGTCGATGCTACTTCGTGGTTCGATACATGAGGTAAAGAGGAAAAATGCAGTTGGGAAGAGGCTGGGGCAACAGAACGCACTGAAATGCCTTCAGTTAAGTCTGGGCACTACCATGCTTTTAATAAAAAAAGTGCAGGTGAAGATATTTCCACTCTTCTGACATTCACGTTTGTTATTCTGCCAAATGTTTCCTTTATTAGGAAAAAAAAACTGGGGCAGCCAAGATTCTTAATATTAAAAGGCCTTAGTGGAACTGTTAAAATTCCCTTCCGTTCTGTTCTTTAATGCCAGTTGGCTGTATCATTGCTTTATAATTTTCTTCTTCAATGCGTATGTAACCGCATTAGTTGGTCATTTACCAACAGGCTTGAAAGATCAGCACCATTATCTGGGAAAATAACTAGAATTTTTTGAGGGAGAAAAATAGTCCGCAGGGTGTCTTGCTTTTTGGGGATGGGGCTTGTAGTAGTAGTCTTTATCTTTTTTTCATTTTTTTTCTTCCCCCACACTTAAGATAGGAACTTCAATTTTATTTACATTAGTGTGAATAAGGAAAGTGCACCCTCAACTGAGAGGCTTAAATATAACCCCGTTTACTATGCAAGTAATAATTGTGCTCGTAACTCTCTGAAGAGCTGTTACAATGCATGAACAAGCCTTGAGAGAGCATTTGTCGTGGTCACTTGGACTAGAGACCTTCGCTCGAGCGTTCATTCTGGGCTCTGCACAAAGAACCGCTGTGTGCGGGGCCCTTCTCGGCATCGGGCGGAGGGAGAGGACACAGAGGTGGGGAACAACTGGTGTTCATCTGAATGCTTTTGCTGAGTCTTGGAAAGACCTTGCAAGCAACATACTATTTGATTGCTGCTGATAATTTATTGTCGGGCATTTAAGCAGTATAACTGTTTATGCTGAGTTCTGTGAACCAGAAGGAGAAAGAAACTTCCTAATGAACCTCCTGGAGAGCCAAGCCCGAGTGCTGGGTCTAGCAGTGTTTTTTCATCTGATGCCAGACGGCTCTAAATAGGTCTTAAAAGCAGCTCCAACAGTTTATGCTATTTAATAAATCTAATCTGTAAAACAGGTCACGTAAAAAAACCAAAAAACTTTTCTTCTAATTACAGAAAGATTTTATTGAATGCACATTATACATATAGATCATAATACTTATTAAAAAAGACTATTAAGATTTTACAGTTCAAGATTTTTACAGGCAATGGGAACAGTGGAAGCCTAATGCTTTCTGAGAATCATATCTGCATTAGCAAGATAAAGGACAATTTAGGAAGATTACAAAAGCAATGATTTAGAGTACAACATAAAAATCTGCTGAGAACTAATTCGCAATGCCAGCTGCTGCTAAGCTTCTTAATCTTTATCTAGTTCAATTAAAATCTGAATGTTTGGGATTTCATTAACAACTGGGGACTTGGAAATTACATGCACTTTTACACTGTATTCAACTGCTTATGCACGTTATTGGAAGTTGCCTGAAACATCTTCAGGTAGACTTGAGATATAATTAAAACTTAAGTACTTAAAGGATAATGCAGAGGTAAAAGAGGATTATTTTAACTTTTCTGTCAGATCCAATTGACCAAAAAAAAAAAAAAATTGCAGTTGCAAACCAGTAAGAATTTCAATGCAAGTGATATTTATTGTGCAATCAGATGTGCAGATCAAATGACTTCACTGGAGGGCAGAGTGAATTGGATGTTGTAATTGTGCCCTGTACTAGTTGTATTTTTTTTGTGGAAAAGCCACTTCACATCTATCGTTCACTTCTGTACTGATGTAACCACGCTGCTATCAATTAATTATGCATTTCAAAGAATCTGCAAGTAGGCCTTTCTAAAATTAAACTAAGCAAAGTGATGAACAAGCTTTTAATCACTTAATACCGTGTATAAAAAATAGTTTCTTTCCATTAATTCCTCAAGAATAATTCTTCTAGAAGTTTTTCAGATTTAGAAAAGGACTTCCTTTTTTTTCCCTTTCCCCTTCTTGTTTTTTCTTCTATTTTCCATGAAAGGTTTGACCATCGATAGCATTC
>NW_010389308.1:29068-38360 GCF_000710305.1 Buceros rhinoceros silvestris
TTTAAAGGAGCGAAATAAAATCTGTGTCAAGGTTTAGCAGAACAGCCCTGTATTTTGAGGCAGTCATTGGAAAGGCTGAAGATTTGGTTATTTGATGGTGTACGAGAATACCGACTTTTTCTTTTCGCTATAATGGAATCGATGTCGTGCTGGCTGTACTCCAGAAGGAGCGGGAGTGCTGATGGAAGTGCCACCGGGCAGGGTTTCGCGGGGTCGGGGACAGCGCCGTGGGATCTGCTAGTTAAGCTCCGGGTCAGATTCTCAGCTGGTTTAAATTTTCAAAGTTTCAGACTGGAATGGATTTTTTTCTCTTTAATTATTCAGTTCTAATGATCTTAGGTGCCACTGTAGGATTTGAAGGTAAGAATATTTTCAGAACGACTGAGGGTATTTAAGGTGGTGATGTTTCTCTTGGAGATGTTGAAAAGGTGTAGGACTGCGGGATAATTGGTACAAGACGTAGAGACAGCCCGGACGTGTTTAAATGGTGTGTTTTGATCAAGTTAACTTTTAAAATGATACAATGATAAAAAGAAATCGTTCAGTAGTGAAATTTCTTAACACATTTGGGGAGGTGGTATTACCTTTTGTCATCGGAAATTAAGGTGCTATTCTTAGCGAAAGAAAACAGTGAGGTTTTGTCTGCCTGGTTACTTGATCTTTTTTCTTTTTTTCTTTTCCCAGTTTGAAAAAAAACTAGTTGCATTTGCAAAGCAGGACCAGTGTGTAGGATTACTGCCACATACCATTTTCAAAAACATAATACAATTTTTTTTCCCCCTCCCTCCTCTGTCATGCTTTTTAGTGGAAACATGTGTGAGTGGGCTGCTCAAGACAACTGGAGGATGAATGCAAGAAAGAAAAGTGAATTATGACTTTGACCTACTTTGGCCAAGAAGGTAGCTAATGCCTTCTGCTGTCCCGTTTCATATTTGTGCCTAGAAACTTTTTTCATATGCTAGGAAAAAGGAAAAGTAGGTTTTTTGTTGTTTTTTTAAGCAAGTATCATTAATTTATGTTTTTGTCCTAATGAGGTAAACTTATTTACAGAAATATGTACATGGTGGTTTTCTTTGCCCTCTGTGTTTGGATTTTGGTTTTTGAATAGTGATGCCTTCCAGATTGTTTAATAAGGTAAACTGTAATTTCAAAATCAGGCCAGTTGCATTCTCATTTAAGAACTGAAGTAAAGGTGTCTAGATTGCAGGAGTTAAGTACTCTTGAAAAATTAATTATGTCTGTGTAGGGCTGTGTACTTCTCCTGCGAAGGGAATCGCACAGATGACTTCCTCATACAGCACTGCTGGGGCTCGAGCTACCCAGGCAGTGATACCCGAAGGTCTAACCGTGCGTATGGGAGATTTCGGTCACGTAGAGGAAACCCCCGAGGCTGGCCCTACACTGGAGCATTCCTGGTGTGCTTCCATTGCACAGCTCTCGTGTGGCCAACTGCAGCAAGCCTGAGCTCTGCCACGTACACCGTCACCCATCTACGCTGGCGTGGGGAGGGAGAAGACAAAAGCATCTTCACTTCCTTCAGGGAGCTCTTGAGAGCCTTATGGCAACCCTCTACCAAAAAGCACTGCTGCTTGGCTCTCCCTGCAGGGTGGGTGCGGTGTGGCTGCAGAACATTTCACACCATGCCTGCTGCTCAGCCCTGCTCCCACTCTGAGCCGTCAGGGGAGCAGGGCTGAGTCGCCTTTTCTTGTCTGGAGCCAATCGTGTGGCTTCAATAAATTGAGATCTGGCTATAACCTCCCTCATGTGTGCATGCTGAGCACGGTGAGGTGTACAGCATTTCAGCTTCAGAGATCTTAATTTGTCCTGCTATGTGCTGGGATAGGTGAGAGCAGAAAGGCTGCTCTTTCCTCTGGTGGTAGAAGACATCCAGTATTTAGAGGTTTTTATTTAACTCTGGAGTTTTATTCTCTAATCTTAAAATGGATCAGCCATTACACGGGGAGCCTGGTATTACTCCTTGGATTTGGGTCCTTTCAGAAATGTAGGGGTTGTTACCAGAGATTAAAATTAGCTTCCTTCTTTTTTCTGTTAACGAAAAAATTGAGATAAATAAAATGAAGACTATTGATATATCACAAATGGAAACAGTGAATGTGTCGCTAGGGAGATGAGTGGGAGTTGAGAGCAAAGATAACTACAGATACAAGTATCTGTACGTTTGGCTTCAGATATGAAAATCTGTGCCACAGATTGATCCTATAGGAGTAATAAATACACATTATCTGTAATTATTCTCAAACTTCATAAACCTTACTTTAATAACATCCTTCACATCATTTTTTTTCTGAGATCTTTTATTTTTATGACACTGTCAGGCTTTTTAATTTTAATTCCAAGAAAATTGCTCCAGCTGTTACAGATTTTGTTCTAGCTTCCATTTCTGTCATTCTCTTGAAAGCTGATAAACTGTCCCACTTCTGTTCTCTGGAGGCAGAGTTCCCTTTGGAGAGCTCTGGTAGCAGGTTGGAGGGGTTTCGTGTCTGAGCTATGCCTAGATGATTTTTGCATATATTTTTTTTTTTTTACGAAGATCACAGGCAGTGAATTTGCAGCTCCTTTTACAAATACAATTTTGGATGTAATTCCACCTCACAGTGTGATCCTACAGCAGAAACCCATTTTCATGTGGGTATGTTCACTTTGGCAGAGCAGGAGCTGCTAAGAGCTGACATAGTACATGATGGTTCTTTTGGTTGGACTTTTCAAAGAAGTCAAAACCTTTCCAGGGTTAACTGAAGAGGCCATCAGACCTGGTGGTCAATTATGGTGGTCCTGAGAGCCTCCTTGGCATGATGTTAGGCCTGATTTTGATCTCACCTGCGTGAATACCAAAGAGAAGAAACTGGGAGGAGTTGTCTTGGGATAAATCTCATGCAAGTGTTGTGCTTAAATTTAGCCATGTAAGCAATTATTTAATTTTTAGCTGACATCTTACAAATATGCTTTATTTAAATGTGTGGCGTCAAATAGGAAAAATATTCCTGTTGCGTCTCTTGTGAAGTGTGAAGGACAAAGCAGAGTGGCCTATGCATTCGCATCACTCCCTTGGTTGCACGCTGAGCTAGGGTCAGCATGGATATTGAAAGTGTTATTGGGTTTCTTCTGCAGTTATAGGTGTGATCACATTTCGTGATGTCCTGAGGTCCTAAAAAATCAAGAAGCAACAGTAAGCAGAATTTCAAGTGTAGCTTTTCTGAAGAAAAGAAGTTAAATATAGACCAGTGTACTCTTTTGATATCTGATGATGCATTGACCATGAGACGGGAGTTGCACTTGAATTTTAAACCGGTAAATTTACGAACACAGTTTTATTTCTTAATAGCAATGAAATACTCAAACTTTAGTCATTTCCATCAGTGTAGTCCTCACCACCTCCTCTGACAAGGTGGGGCACCAAACTGCCAGCTCCAGGCCACACCTGCTCAAGTAAAACTGGCTGTGCTTATGGCCGTGTGAGGGACTTGCAAGGGAACCAGGATCTTGAATTTCAGTGAAGACTAGTTTTCAGGTTAATGTATGTCTCCATACTGCTCCTTTTTTAACTTTTTTTTTAAAAAGTAAATTTTTAGGATGAAAGGAAAAACCAAACCAATAAAAGACCTCTTTTTCTCATTTATAAAAGGAACTGGAGTGATTCTGAGTATTTTCTGAGCAATTTCAGCCCTCCAATGGAATATTTTATTTCATTGTAGAGTTTTAATTTTGAATTTTGCATTTGCTAATGACACATTTTTACTATATCTGAAGATTGCCATCTACTGGCATATAAGAGCTTTGGGGTCTGTTATTGTTCATAAATCTGAAAATTCAATGAAGTTGTTATTTTCTCAGTCGATTTTGTGATTTCATTATGCTTCATAGGATAGGGGCAATAGTAGGGGAAACATTAACAGCATTCACTTCATCATACCAAACACTCTGCAATGTCTGCTTAATTAAAAGCCCATTATAATGAGATACTGATGCTTCCCATGTGGATGAGCTTTCTATTCCTCCAAATTAAGCCATGTTTCTTATTTCTATACTATAAGAACAGAACACGTTATTAAAAGGTTAGAATGAACAATTTTCTCTAAGTGTTTGGAATGACTCTGACCTTCTGGCATGTAATGGTTAGGTAGTCCAATAAACTAGAGGGGTAGAATACAATAAATTAAAAAATTATGAGTGACACCTCTCCCTCTTCAAGCAAATTTTAGTTAACATTAAATTCTCTAGGTTTCTATACCCTCCTTCCTCCCAGCATCCTCTCTGGTCAGCAGAGCATAAGGACATCTGGAGGAACCTCTTCTCCTACCAGCTGAGAAGGGGCTGATGTAACCCCCACCCAGCTTTGAGCAGAAAGGAGCTGTGAGTTTGACTGTTGCTGTGCACCTGGAGCTACCATAAGCCCAGGAACGCGGGGCAGCTGTGGGATCCTAACGCTCCTGCATTGATTGCACCTGGGTGACCCGTTCATAAGGAGGCCAGTGGTGGGGGGAACCAGTGCTTGTGTGGAAAGCTGAGGAAGCTGTCTGCGTGCCTGGCTGTGACTCTCAAGCAGGTGAGGACGTCCGTAAGGGTCAGAGTTTTGGGTTTTGCTCAGTTCCTAGGTGTTTCTTAATGGTGAGGTGCTCAGAATGCTGCCTCTTCTGCACTTTCTTGTGAGATGCCTGTTTTTTGTGAGGAAGCCTAGCATGTGGCTTTGCTTCCCTTCCTGGGGATGTGGTGTCTAAAACTCGTCTTTAACTGGTCCTGGCCTGCCACGTGTGACCTCTGTGGAATACGGCAGCTATGCAAACTAAGTTTTGGAAGTAATTTGCAAAGTGCTGTGCTGTTCTTTGGTGAAGATAGCGTACTTTTGGCTCTGCAACCTTGTCATTGGTGTATTCTCACTTGGGGGACAAAAACCCCAATACCAAGCAGATGAAGTTGTAAACATCAGTGTACTGCTGCTGCTTTCACCATTGCGAATTGCTTCAGAAATTGCTGTGTTTGTCTGTTAGCAGTTCTTGTCTGGGTTTTCACCCCCTTAGTATCCCGTTTCTCTTCTACACCAGAGGTCTTGTCTGCAGAGAAGAGTGAAACAATGGTAAAACACCATGTTGTGCATTTACGTTAAAATGTGCATCCTAAGGTTCTGTGTCAGCTTCATGGAGGGTATTTATTTATTCTAGATGATCAGCTGTTGGCACTGTGATTTCTGCTAAATGGAGAGCTGTCAGTTAGACACTGTGTATGTATTTACTGGTAATTATAAATAGTTGTCTTGGCTTTTTCAGGCAAGCAGGCTTTCCACCATTTGCTCATAAGCCTTTTTTATCTTGCTTTGGTGTGGAAGTATTTTAAAGGCAGAAGAGTGGGGAGGTTTATCAAGAGGCTGTATAGCATGAACCTACAGCCTAAAGCTAAGTTGACCATGAAGATGATGAGAACATAAAACTATCCTGTCTTGAGTAGATAGAGGGTGTTTCTGACCTGCACCAGCTTGTGCAAACACCATGCTCATATAATGGTGCTCCCGACTGAAGTCTTTTGTGCACAAGGGACATGGCAGAGTGAGCCAAGGCATCAAACCAGCTGCTTGTTGTTCTGTCTCCTGCTGTAGAGAGCATTTACCTCAGATTTTTCTTACCCCTCGTTAGAAAAATATTAACTTTCTGAATGCTTCAAGGAGAAGCACCCTATGAGAGGTAAGTGCTGATTCCCTTTTTCTGTAAGCATCTCAGCAAAGTAAATATTTGTTTAAAATGGTGTAGCCCATTAACGTGGTGATTGATTGACATGAAAATGCAGTTCTGTGATTGAGACAGATCTGTGTTGTTCACAGAAGCTCTGAGGAAATGCAGTATGTATCATACTTGTTATTACAGATTTTTCAATGTTATTTTTTATTATAGGCAGTCAATTTACTTCCAATTATAGTATGATCTGCAGTAAATCTTCCTGTGCTGGTGGTGGTTAATCACAGATCAACAGGCATAAATCACACAGGACGAGCCTTGGCTCTTAAGAGATGGACTGTTCATTAACAAAAGCAATTGCATCCTTCTGGTCTCCTCCTTGACACACATAAGTCTCATGTCTCTTAGGATGTTCACAGTGCTTGCATTGGCCTCTAATATGTTTCGGTATTGTTAGATGTACTGGGGTGAAGATTCCCTTGCCTACGTGAATTAGAGAAGTAGTTTAAAGTTTCTCAGCTGCTGATTTACCCCAAAATTCCTGTCAAAATGCGTATCCGAAATGGTTCAGGCATACACCTGTTCTGCATATAATGTATTAAAAGATAGTGAAATGAAAACCTGAAATTAAGAGAGATTCTACTTTTTTTTATAGAGAGAGTATCTTGGCCCTGGAGTGGCCTGAGCCCCACCTTAGCAAAAACTTCATGAAAATAATTTCGAACTTAGGAATCTCAGTTGCTCTGCTCATCTGTTAGATTTTTTTTTTTGAAAGTGTTTCATTGAAAAATGCTGCCTCTTTTGTGAAAATAAATCACTGTGCCCACTAAAGGTGTAGAGCAGGCTGCCTTTGGCAATGAAGATTTAGCGGGATGGTTGTGTCATTGATGGATTCCAATATTTTATAGTAAATAAACTTGTTAACAAATGAAATTAAACGTGAGACTATTAAGGTAAGGATTTTCCCTGGTTTGTTCACCAGTGTGAAAAGGGATTGATCGAATGCCCATTGCAATCTATAGCAGTCTCTGCTGCTGACAGACTTTGGAACAGGATCAAAACTTTTTTATAGCCTTTTGGATGAGTTTATTTACAATAAAGTGAGGTTACAGTTAATTGTGTGGGTTTTTTAAGCCCTTAAAATAGCTGCCCGATGATTATGCCTGTAAACGTGACCTTTAAGAATAAACAGAAGAGGTGGGGAAGGGGGAGCTGCTTGGTCTCAAATACCCATCCTCTCTTGCTAGCACTTGCAAGAGCAGAAGCACTTCTCTCAAAAAATATAAATTTTCTTTCTGTGCTTTGTCTGCCTCAATAGCTTCTTATCTCTGAACCCATGAAAAATGAGTCTGTGTCATGGATCATCTACCATTTGCGTTTTGATTTGCATTCCGGGATATGGCTTAGATCTGATATAATGGGTTCCTGTGTTCCTGTGGTATCTCTCCCTGGCTACACGCTATTACCTCCTCGCAGGCTCCTGCTGTGTGGGGATCTTACGCTTGCCCTGAGCACCCCGTTTTTGTAGGTCTATAAATTACATGTATGACCTCGGGAGGTTTGTGTGCCATTCTTCCATGTGTGGCAGAGATGATAAAGCTTCCTTATCTCATTGTGGCATTTTGTGGATAAATTCATACCTGGCTCTGTGGGGCAACCATCAAATAACCTGCTGCTGCTGTTAAATAAGCCTGCAAATGTCCGTCTGTGAGTTTAACTCTCTTCAGTGTTTCTCTGCGTGAAGATCTGTTTGGTGACAGCATTCAGAAAACAATTCTTATACATCTTCTTCTGTAGACATCTTATACAGATGTTCATGTTTCACCTGAACGTCTGCGGTTGAAACAAAGGAATAAAATTTCAGTGACTCCCTTTAAAATTGGCAATCATGTTGTGTCTTTGTAGGAGGTTATCCAGCCCTGTTCCTTTACTGGTAAAATGTTGATTAATTACAGTATTTATTTTACTGGTAGATGGACCTCCCATCCCTAAATTGGTAAACTACTACTTGCGCTATTACATGGACCTATAGCAGAACATCCCAGGATGTGACTGGGTACGTCTGTATCTATGAATATTGTTTATTACATGAAAACTTGACCTCAGTGGCTGTAGTCCCTTTCCACTCTGTTATCTGAAGTGTATAATAATGAGGAGAACATCATCTCAATCTATCAGCACAATCAGACAAAGAGATTCTGTTGCAAACTCAGGAAAGATTGTGTCCCAGATGGGAACAGCAAATTTAATTACTGACAATGGAATGAGTACGGAGTGTTTCTGCACGCACAGTTCTGGACAATGCACCGCTTCAAAACCCGTGCAACTTGATTTTTGCAACATGATTCTGGGAAGAGTTAGTGGATGGTAATCTCCTAAACTGAGGGGGGTGTGTGTGTGTGTGTTACAGACAAGCTGGTGAAATGCTAATGAATTCGTTGAGTGAAGTCAGGGAAATAGCTAAACATCTAAAGAGCAAATATCAAGCACTGGTATTTATATAGAGATAGTACAGAGGACAGAAAAACTGTTCATCTTGGAGAGGCCCTGTGCTTCCAGTAAAGCGCTTTTTTTTTTATATGGAGACCTTTATTTTAGGTGGCTGCCTTACCCCAGAAACATACCTCAGTGATGGTGTTCTGGTACTTCCTCTGTAGGAAAAGGACATAGGTGTGTAAGTCAGAAGTCACTGAACAAATATTGCACATATGAAAAAAATCTTATTATACTGCCACTTAGGAAATGAGATTGAAACTGATACAGCACCGTGGTTTAGAGCCCATGCGTGCAGGCTACGTCTGCAAAAAATTGACCAGAAGATGATTACAAGCTCTAATTCTTTCAGAACTTGCCGAAACAGCTGCTTGTTACCATCTCTCTTGCTATCTGGGAGATGGATCCCTGTGTGCTGAAGGTAATGACCTTCTGGAGGCTTTCTAATAAAACAATGAAGAGCTGACTTTATCATCCTTAAAGCAAATTACTTTTGAAAAATGCTTTACAAATACCAAGGGTGCTCTTTAGATAGGGATGTTTTCTATTAAACAGTCTTGAATATTTTTCTGCCCTTAAGTGGAAAGTTTTCTCAATCCAGTGGGGTATATAGGAGTCAATAGAGAGAAGACGGGTTATTTCCTGTCTAGGAGAGCAGTGTCATCAGATCTGTTTGATTTAAGTTCTCTTGATGAAGTAGTAAATCAAGATCGATTTGTTTGTTTGTTTTGGTTTTCATCAACTAATTACATCACCTTAATTTCCCTACCTAAAATAAGCTCGGGAAAGATGTCGTCGTAAGTCTAGTAGTGTCTTAAATGTTTGTCTTGGCCTGTGTGTGATAGCAAGATGACAACAGTAACACTGTGAGGCCAGGAATGTGTTTTTATAGGAGGGACATCGAGGCATTTCCTCATCAGCGTGACTACCCAGCGTGCACATGTGTGTGGTGCCGCTGTCTTGTGGCTTGGTGGTGATGGTGTGGGTTCTGGTGTTGCCAGTGCTGGTTATGCAAACAGCCCATTTCCCCAGTACTTCTAGTATCTGTTTATGTTAATATCGGGTAACAACGAAAACAGTCAGCTTGGCCCCAGTGTACTACTGTGGGCTTCCTG
>NW_010389308.1:38441-57947 GCF_000710305.1 Buceros rhinoceros silvestris
CTGACTTGTTTACTCCTCCTCATCCCACAGGTTTGTCTGTTGTCATAGCTCCCATTTTCTTTCCAATTTCGAAAGCAGGACAGGAGGTCTCTATGGAGACAGGCATCAGTTCCACTCTGTGCGCTAAACTGTAGGGGTTGCTGTAAGAGCAGAGCTGCAAACACCCTCTGTCCCCTGTGCAAGCCAAAAACATTGTCACGCTGACATCTCCGATCCCTGGGGTCTCTGGGAATTAACATTTAAGGTCGCAACAGCTTTGTTACAAGAAAACTGAGTTGTGTACCATTACCTCCATTGGATCAGTAACACGGTAACAGGAACATCATCACGGTACAACTGCAACTTCTAGGATTTTTTTCATTAACTGTATAAAAGACGCCAAACCATGATGATGTGCCTTTGGAAGTAGGACACATGCACTTCATCTGAAATGAAGAAGCTAAGTGTAAGTCAATAGCGTAAGTAAGGGCAGTAAGTAAGAAAGCGGTGGCTTTGACACAGAGAAGGAGGTTTGTGAGTCCCCTTAGCTGGTGCGTGGATGTAGTTACTCAGACTTGTACCCCAAGGAGCTGGGTGACTGAGCGGTGTTGTGTACAAGACGTGAGTTATGGTTGTGAAACCCTTTGAGCAGCAAATCACTGGAGACAGGGAGGTATGTGTCTCCCTACTGTCCTTGTTTGGGGTTGAACGCTGTTGTCAGCCGTGTGATAGATATGATGGGAAATGCGGTTGGTTTGGTTCAAACAACTTTTATTCGTGTAATGATGAGGTAGGTGTTACAGTTGTAATTTTCAAAAGGACCTGAGCAACTCAGTAAACGCAATCTATCAACAATGTAGGAACCTGAACTTCAGCGATCACAGCACTGACTTGTTCAAGTGTTTCTCTATCACAGTTTTGATTTGCATCTGGCTTCCTGTGGAATTGAGCCAAAGACGTAGAGGAGTGTGCGTGTGTCACTGCCCAACCACCTTCTGTGTGTGTTCGTCTGTAATAGCACGTTGCTGTATGGGAGAAGCCTTTGCTCCCAAGGCAGATAAAAGGCGAAACGGTAACTCAGGCTGCTCTGAGAACAGAAGAATTGGATTGGCCGGCATGAATAGAATCTGAAAAACTCAACCAGATGAGGAATAAAAGAGTTACCTGATGTTGTGTGTCCTCCCAGAGGGGGTGACACTGATCTTGTATGAGGTTTACTTCCGGTTGCTGAATGGACTGGTGGTCCTTTATGACATGATGTTGATAAAGGTATCATCTCTTGCTAGTTTGCACCACATGCGATGGAACAGCAGTTGAATCTTACATTGAGCTTTGGGAATAGCACCCATGTAGTTAGCTAGGTGTAATTGTAGTAGTGCATGGGCTAAGTGGAACCCTAGGGAGTGTTTAAAAATGCAGTGATTGAAAGGTGACATACTGTTTTGTTCAGTGTTATGATCCCAGTTAAAAAAAAAAATTCTAGACTCCGGTGTCACATAAAGCACCCAGAACTTGTAAATGCAGAGCAGCAGTTTGCCTGGAAGATCCCATCCAAATGTTCTCTCTGAACTGGTGGTCCTCACGCTGGCACTGGTACCACAGAGCTGTAGCACAATGCCAGATCTAGAGAAAGAACCGTGAGGTTGACTGTAGAGTATTGGTTATGAAATAAAGGTTAAATTCTGCTGTCTGATAAATCTGCTTTCTGTTCACCTCCCTGTATGCTGTGAAATGAAGATTAGTTCCGATGAAGTCATCAAGGAATATTTTGGTGGGCAGGGAGTTGGTGTAATGATTCCAAGCCTGTGCATAGTTCACAAGAGGGAGTAGTCCCTGTGGGCTGTTGACAAGAGATAAAATGCTCCTTTTAGTACTGTAATGTCTTTTTTTGGGCTGGTGGCTTCCCACCAGCTCCTTGGGCACAGGTTGTTGGGTCTGTCTCAGTGTAGAAGTGTATCAGGTTAATACCTGGTCCCTGGGAGCTCAGCTTCTTGGCATATTTTCACAAGCAAAGACCATTAGGAGGATTAAAACCACCTTTATGTTGTCATAATCTGAGTTAGTCTTCAAGGCTCCTGTTGTAGGCAGTACAGAGAGGGGAGAGTCTCAAGAGAGATTTGTTTGTCTCAGGGCAGGTGCCTGATGTAGGTTGTCCTCTGGGACTGTCTGTTGGAAGAGCTCACTAGCTATGTCCACTGCTAATGGGTTTTACTGTGTTTTAGGGTATCACTGTTTCTTTACCATTGTACTCAAAGTGTAATGATGGCTTGAGGCAGTGACATTGTTTGGCCCACATATGGTAATGAAGTGTCATAAGATTGTACTCCTCACCCTGGGTGGAAAAAATGAACAGAAAAGTCATCTGACTTACTGACACACTTCCATTTTCTGGTAATTTATAGATAGGAGCAGAAGTAGGAGCTGTAGATAGGAGCAAATAAGAATAGGCACCGAATCAAATAACAACATCCGAAAAGGTCAAATTAATATATTTTTACAGCGCTCTTTCACAGAATGAACGAGGCATTAAAATTCTGATTATAAGTTCTCGTGAGAATGGATTGTAATGAGAACAGGAACCAGCACATTATAAATCCATTCTCCTGGTAATAATTTAACTAGAACAGTAACTGGTACTAATGTAATTCATTAATTCATTTTTTATGACAATTTAAAAACTGAAATCTGGTTGTTATCGTGTGGCCTTCTTATGCCACATCTAGGACGTTTTTTTGTAGTTACAGAGTTGAAGAATTGAGACTAAGATACGATATAGAACAGATGGGTGTACACTTCCTTGGAGTCTACCTTATCACAATTGTCAGCTTTTATAAAGTTCTTGCTTCACTTAAGAGCGGGTTGAAAGAAGATTAAAAAGTAGTTCTGATTTGTGTTTATTTAGGACAGATGGCTAATTTAACTAGTCTGATCTCAGTTTCTTATTGGACTACATCCAGCCGTCCTTGATAGTCTAATATCTGAATTCAGCATTTCCCCAAACCATCAGATGCAAATAGCAAAAGTAATTAAAACCCTGCTTCGAACTGTAAATATCCATTAAAAAGTGTGAAATTTTTGCTAATAACATTTGTGGAGCTTTCGTTATTTTGAAGAGTTTTAGTCGCACTGACAGTAAAGACTGACACTAAATATGGTGAGTGGTTTTATTTGTTTATATGGTGGGTTTTTTTCCCCTGCTGCTTTCAGAGTGTCTTAGAGAAGACACTGCAACATGCCTGATGGTCACAAAACTTCTTGCCCTTGCTTTAGCAGAGTGGGGAAGGGAGGGTTGATGGGATTTTGGGAGCTGGGGTTGTTCAGGGATTAGGACTGATGCTCTTGGATTCTACTTTTATCCTCTGCAGTTCGTGCTGGCTGTCCTTAGGCAGGTCTGCAGGGCTTGATGTGCTCAGGCTGTCCTCTCAGGAGCTGCTGATGGATGTGGCCTGTGTGACTGTCACAGAAGACATTTCTATTATAAAACTCTTGTAATCTAAGACAGCTAGTTTTGTTATATGAATTTTCAAGTTACCTCAGACTTTGTGTGTGCTGCCTTGGTCAAAAAAAATACAGCTCATTCTTAATAAAAAACTTGGGGTTGGGAACAGCCCTGAAACAATTAAAATCTGTATTTTAGTCTGTAGTGCTTAGACATCAAAACTGAAACCTTGGCTCCGCTGCAGTCAGCCACAGGACTCCTGATCGATTGTAGCTGGATCAGGATTTATGCCAGCACAGACTGGTGGAAGATAGAAATTATAAAATCCATGTTACTTGATTCTTGTTCAAAATGCCAAGCATATTTCCTTAGCCACAGTCCGTGCTCTCCTCATTCTGCCTGTCTGCATCAGGTGCGCTGCCTTGGGTGTCAGCTACGAGTTCAGTGTAACTGGCTTTTCTGGCATCACCATGGGATGTGTAGCTTAGTCTTAATAAAGATGTGCATATGAACTGCCGCTGGAGTTTAACACCTAGCTCGTGGGTACCGAATGATCAGTGCTTCCAGTATCTTCATTAATATTATCAATATTTAGAGACATTAATGATGGTCTTTATCGTAATCGTAGGCTTAATAGAAGATGATAGAAAAGACCTATATACATGCTGTTAGGTTGTTTTGCTTTAAAAATGGAGAGTAATGGATGTAGGTTTAATTACTGAACTGTAGACACTAATAGATCTTCCTCGTAAGTAACACTGTTTTCACGAAATGTCTCTTTATTATGCTCGTTGGAAACACAGGCTCTTCACAGTGTCTAGCCATGTATTTAGTGTTAATCTTGTTGGTGAAAGTCTATTTAGACCAAAGTCTATTTATATCCAAACTCTCTTTTTGTTCTTTCCACTCCTTAAGACAGTCTCTGTATTACATTGCAGGTTTACTATTGTAAAGATCTTTTAAAATACCAGATTGAGTTCCTACCAAAAAAGAAATTGAGAAAGGAAACCTTACAATAAGCAAAGCGGCAATAGCAACATGTCTTGAATGATGATATTAAAATTGAGTAGAAGCATCAAATTCTTTCCCATAAGCCATAGGCTAATGAAGCAATAGCAGTAAACTATTCCACAACAAAGCGCTCTCTATTAATTAGGAGAAGCTTTGTGGAGTGTCAAAATGCAATACAGATTGGTTAAATGAGGGGAAGAAAGTTGCTGCGAAAAAAAAAATCACCTAAATTTTTTGAGCAGACCTGCCACTGTGACTAGTTGATCCCAGCGGTGTGTGCTAGTTGGTGATGAGTTAAAGGGGCTGAACAGTGAAAGAGGAAAACTTGCAGCAGCTGCTCTGTGCTGGGCTTGGGCAGCACATCAAAGTGCTGCAGCATCCAAGGACCATGTGTGGTCTTGCACAGGTCCCAGGTCAGTATTTCAGGGAAATGTGGCAGAGTAAAGATTTTATAGACCTGTATGAACATGATTAAAACTTCTGTTCCAGGCTGTCGCGGAAATATGGTGTGAAAGTACGGTGCATAAGACTGAAATGCCCTTATTTCCGCTACTGTGAGGTAGAGGAAAGAGGAGGCATTCTGTGGTACCAATTCCCTTCTGCATTTCATCAGTTCAAGGTGTGACAGCTAACTTCAGCTCTCCTTCTCTCTGGATCGGTCTGCAGTTGTCCAGGCTCTTGCTGTGTCCACTCATTAGGAGAGGAAAATATAAAACCAACCTGGTGACGGAGGGCTTTAGATCACCTCAGAGCACCTGCTCCACAACTGCCAGAGTTTTCTGGTGAACAGCAATAATTCAGTGTACAGGTGGGTTATTGGCTTGAAGAAACAACAATAGCCCTTTGACCAAGCCTGATCCACTGACACCATAAGCGCAGCTTTACTTTTTGAGGGAGGTTGGGTTTGCTGTGGATTTTTGCCTTTGCCTGTCTACGAGATGCCTGTATTTTTAATTTAGATCCTTCTGTCCGGAACAACTTTTCGTTCCACTAGGCATCATCCCAAGGGTAGATGGTGGTCCTTCCTAATACTCAGTTTCCTTTCTACTGTAAGTCAACATAACTTCATTGAAATTCAACTTTTATCTGGAACAAGTGGGAAATGGCTTAGACTAGTTGATTTTGGCTTGTAGAAATTCTGGGAGTCCCTGGCTCCAGATTCTAGGAAGGTCGCTTAGTTCGTGTGAACTGGCAGTGGCTCATGCTCTACCTGGAGCTGCTGACAGAGGAGCGAACTGTCCAGGAGAATCTCTTGTTGTTTTCTGCTATTTTCCGGACTATATGAACTTAACTGTAGACTATTTCTGGTGCCTCAGAAGAGTGATACAAGGTTTATTTCTGTCAGATGCAGAAAAGAAAAGAAAATGCTTGAGTTTTCACTTCAAAAGATCTTACAAGGCACTGGGAATTTTTGCCATGGCAAATCTCCCATGGTTTTCAACAGGATACAAGAGCAATCTGTATTTTAATAAACATGATGACTGAGATTGTTGCTGAGTGAACTAGTACGATGAAGTATGTTGACAAGTTGTACTCAGGCTGAAAAACACTAAGCCACAACTTGAAAAGTCAGCAATACTGGACAAGTATGACTTTAGAAAATGTCAATATATTTACATGATTTGACATGTAATGTTGAAGCCAATTTGTTAATGGGCAACTTTGATGCTTGGTTTTGTATATAGAATAAAAATCATCATGTCAATTGTGATGTAAAAACATTATATTTTGGCTTTCTGTTTTTAGTATGAAGCCACATCTTGAGCATAACAAGAAGAGAGCAATAACCTTTGTTTGATTTGATATACAGCACCTTTTATGTAAACCCATGAAAAGTGATTACTGGAATCATGAGGAAACAGCACCTTAGGGAGATTACTAGGCAAGGCAAACAGCTGGAACCCATCATCTCCTAGAAGTCTGATTGTCTGTGGATCACCATGTCTACCCCAGGGTGCTATAAGGAATACTTTTTTTAATTATGCAAAACAATCAATTCTTTGAAAATTTTGAATTTAAAATTGTTAGTAACCATGAAATTTAACCATGTGTGAAGCCAGATGTTTGACAGAAGTTTAGTTTAGGACTCTGCAGAACTTGGTTTTTTTTATCTAAATGAGACATTTGCGATTTTCTTGACATTTGAGATTAATTATTCTATCAGTTTAACTGAAGTTTAATTTGACTGGAGGAATACATATATCTAATCTATTGGACAGGTCTTTTTTTCAAGTTAATTTAAAAGAAATTTAACTGTATCTTTAACTGAAGTAAGTCTAGCTTTGGGGCTATTTGCATCAGTTTAATTAGATAAGCTTAAAAAAACCAAAGACAACTACAGTGAAGACAGAGGGACTGTATTTTTGTTTTCTAGAGTACAGACCTCTTGAAAAATGTTCCTGTCTGTCCCTTGACCTGGTGGTTGTGCCCTCATTGTTTCTGCTGTGTGTTGGGGTTGGAAAGGCTGCAGCCCGTGTGGCTTTCCTGTGGGGTTTACTCCATGCGGATTTGCTTGGGTTATGAGAGAAGTTAGATCATCCTTAAAAATCTTACCTCAATCATCCTCTTCATATTGTAGATTCTTACTATTAGGGTAAAATAACCAGACCACTTCTAGAGCATCCCGTGATCTGAAGTGTTTTAAAAATGACGTGAACCCTATGCAGACCTCGCTGCCCTAAGGTGTGTCCTGCTCTTGTTCCCGGCGATGTGGTGTGGTGCTGCTTTTGTGGAGGGAGAGTTTCTCTTGGTGCTAATCGCAGAATATTGAGCTCCTCGTGTGTTGACACAATACAATGAAACAAAAATTACTGTTTTCAGCCAGATGTCCTGCCCCCCGTTGACTTGAAAGCCCTGATGTCACAGCGTTTGTTGCTGACTCCAGAAGTGTTTTGGAGAGGGACTGTGGTGTACTCAGATACCCGCTAGAGATGTCTGCGTGCTGTGTTGGTGTCTGTCAGCTCTTTCAGTATGCTCATTTTCCTGGCAGTTTGAATCACTCTTTCTTCCAGAATTGTAGTGTCTTTTGCCTGGTCTGGATCTGTAGGGGACCTGTTTGAGATGCACCGAAGGAAAAACGCGTTTGAGCTTCTATTGTTAAAATCCTACTTTCTGCTAGTCTTCCAGGAGGGTGTTCCATTTTCTCCGCAGCTAGAGGTGCTACCAAAATGTTCAAAGCCATCTGTTGGGCTTAACAATATAATTTTCACCTGAAACTTTTTGTTCTAGCAGGTGATAATGACTAGGAGTTGGATATTAAAAATCTGCTTTTTTCTCCAGGATGAGGTTTTAGCCAGACATCAACACAGGCAGAATGACGACGTAGCTCAGTGTTGCTTTCTCTCATCTTAGATGCCCCATTTCAGGCAGCTGCATCATTCTTGACATGTCATCATAAAGCTTGTCAAACAATATCCCCCCCTTAAACACAGGTTCTAAGTGATCTAAGTGTATAATTTGCATGTTAATTTAAAAGTGTGAACTGGTTTGGGGTCAAACCCACTAGTTTGATGAAAGCATTGAGAAAAGGCTATCAAACATTCATGATGAGTTGTGTACGGTAAACATCTACAACTTGTTGGCACTTGTGGGAGTTTTAGGAAGCCTCAGTTCCAGGAGGGTGGTTCTGTCTTGGACCATTTAGATTATCTGCAGTAGAACTGTCATGTCCTTAAAGGTAAGCATGTGTCTAGGCACGTTTTTTGGGAATAGGTCTTAAAGCTGTGTTGGAGGGCAAACCAGCATTTCCAAGTAGCCATCTTAGTTTATGATGAATAATTTTATGATAGTTCATGTATAGATTTAATTGATAAAATGCGGTTTTGCTGTGTGTGACTCCCATCTTTTTCTGGCTGGTGGAATTTGAGCTTTCTTCATATTTAAGGTTCTTCTGATTATGTATATCCCTGAATAGCAACAACAGTTGAAATTCTTCATCACATGTTTTTCAGTAAGCATTTCTTACATGATATTAATTGTGCCTTAGTGGGAAGTTAAATTTTCACCAAACTGGACTTACAGGTCAGGGTAAAGGGTGTGGCCATTTTGTACTGGGATGCTTTTTTCTTAAACTGTATATATATGTATCCTGTATTGGTTGGGGATGGATTATTTGGTCTAATTGTTCTTGTCTACCTCTAATTTCTCTAGTTTTAGCATAGCTGGGACGTTAAAAATCAATGTGCAGAAATTTCACATGCCAGCTGCTAGACTACTCATAAATTCTACTCTGGGACCAATACTTTTCACTCATCTTGCATTTCATTCATTTTTAAAAATTCTTTGTTATTCTTGCAGTTCTCCAAATTAATGTGCTGTGTGATGTTCCAGTCTGACTCATTACAGGATGTTAGAAGAAACTCGAGGTAGAGGAGGACAGACGTTTGACCCCAGTGGCAGGGATGGCTGGTAGTGATGGCTTAATGACAGTAATACCTGCAGAATTTTAATGACTTTCCTCCGGGTTTAGTATGGTGACGCTACCTTAAGTAACAATAACTCAGATAACATTGTATTGAAATAGTGCCTTAGAGTATCACTGTTGAGTGCAGGTTGAACCCGCAGGAAGAGGTGTAGTCCCTGGACTAAAGCACTAATCCAGCTGCGACAAGGTGCTGGTGTGCCTGTCTCTAAGTTTACCTGAATTCCTTCACGTCTCTCTCTAGAACCCCTCATCTGGTGCTGAGGTGTCCAAGGTGGACTTTGAGTAGACTCACTACTAGCTCTTTTTTACAACTGTTGCGTGGACTTGGAGGTGTTGTGCACCTGCTCCCGGCACAGCGGGGCAAGCCTGCAGCCTGTGCTCGGGATGGCTCGTGAGAGCCCGCACCCCGTGCTGCTCCTGCCTGCATCACCCGTGCTGACGCAGTCGTGGGGTTGCTTTCTCTTCAGCAGAGACACTTGAGGTGGTTTTTGGGAGAAGTATTGGTCTAATACAGTCTTACTTAGTTGCTTATTTCCATCTGGGAGAATACTTGATATAGTGCTACCAATCCTTACTTTTTTTATCCGTAACCTTATTTAAGAAAAAATATCTACAGAACTTACCTAGAGAAAACATTCCAGAGTGCAGTTCCTTGTGAAATGTTAATGAAATACTGGCTGTGTCCAGTTCTGTATTTCTCAATTCAGGATCACAGCAGTAACTCTCCTTAAAAAAATAATATTTGATTTTTATGACAGCGTTCAGGGAAGAAGAATCCTGATGAGGCTGCTCCAGCTTGCCCTTTTGCTTTCCTCTTTGCTTTGCCGACTGAAAGGCAGTGGGATGGTAGTTGTGCGTGAGGAGCTCTATGCCTCCATATTCTTTGAAAACAAACTTGTGTACTAATGGAGCTGCATCAGCGGCTTTCTCAGTTAAATAACCAATAAGCTGTTTTATGTTTTTATTTAGAGCAGGGAAGGAAGTAATTCTGGAATCAGGTTAGTAAACGCTGCCGTCTGGCAATTAGGAAATTGATTGGGGACCTAATTCACTACAACATAGTCCATCTTTTGCCAGGGCTGTAAATATCTCCTTATTGCTTAATTCCACAATATCCTTAATAGGAAACCTCATCGTTTGTGAGAAATCAGCAGTACGTGTGGTAGGCTCATCGGTTTGTCTTGCTCTGTTTTTAATATTCATTTGCAACAAAAGCAACTTGGTACAGATAAAAAAGAGCAAGTGGCAATGGGCGTGAAGCTGAGAGCTCTTGGCTTTTAACACTCAAGCTCTTGAAGCAGAGGATTTGGGGATAAAAAGACTTTACTTATGGGTTAGAGATCCTTTGTTCTGTGCTTGGCTTTTTTTTTTTGTTTGTTTGGCTTGGTTTTCCTATGGCATTAGTAGATGGCAGGTTGCTTGCAAAGTAAAGACACTTAATTCTAGGGCCTTGAGCTCATAAACGTTTTCAAAAATGCAAAGGCAGCACTCACTGGAGGCCCTTTGGCACCCGTGACACTGTGTCAGGATTATGGATTACTGCCAGTCGTGCATTTCAGTCCGAAAAATTGAGTTTTAGCTTTCTGAGAACACGCTGATTGCGAGAGCAGTCCAACCACTTAAACTGCTTGTACCAGCCTCCCTGGGCCCCCTGATTCACAGTAGCTACATGCTTCGCTTCAGGTTTGCAGCATAACTTCCAAGTGATTTCATGAGAAAAAGAATAAAATTAAATTGTAATCCTCTAAATGTATACCAGAAAGATCATATATGTTGCTTACGTACAGTGGATTTCCATTCGACTCGAAAGTGGGTAATTTCAGGGCCCAGCAAAGCTTATTACTGGAGCCAAACAGAATCTCAATCAGTTGTAAAATGAACTTTTAAGCCCTTGGCTTTTGAAACCTACATTAAGCAACAGGGAAAAAGTATTAATTGTTATGAAAATGCAAGCATGGGTTTTATTGTTTAGGGGCAGGACTGACATTTGCAGCAGCATCGTAGACCTTTAGGAGAAATCAATCTTGCCAGGAAAGAAGGGCAGCCTCAAGCTGCCAGTGAAGTTAGCTTTCCCCAAGCTGAGGAACAGGTCCCTCTTGGTCAAGCAGCACTAAGCGAAGCGATGGCTCCGTGTTCCCGCTCCGCTCCTCCCGCTGGCCCCGTGGGCAGCGTTGATGAAAGGGTAGATGCTACAGCCTTAAAGGTTGGCAGCAGTGTGCCTCGCTTGCAGGAGGCACTCGCTGTCGCTCAGTGCAGGTACCCAGGGCTGTGTGTTCAGAGGGGTTACCAGTGTGAGGTGTCTTATAACACCCGACACTTCTGCTCAGCAAAGAGGAAGAGCAACATGGGATGGGGACTCCCACGATCTCTCGCTGTGCTGACTAAATATAACTATCTATGACAAGATGCGCAAGGATGCTTTAATGGCAGGTGTCAGCGATATTTGAAATGGATTAGACTCTTTCAGTTTTTCCTCTAATAATGAATATTTAGTGAGACTTAAAGCTGTTAGCTATTAATTATAGAGCCTAAAAATACGATCATGTGCAGTCAAGTAGGAATTGGCACGTGATTGTATGCAAAAGTGTGTTCTCTGTCTAGCTTCGAGACACAGCTTACTGCTTTACATTTTCTTCATAAATACAAGAAATGGGGTTTTTTAATGACAGCTGGTGTTGAAGCCAGCTTGCCCTTGGAAGTTGAAAGCAGGCTGAGAATATTAACACTAACGAGGTAAAAGGATAGATGAATAGATAGATGTCCTGATACTTCAATAATGTATGATAAAATTAGGTTACCATAAATTTAGTTCCATTGTAGGCATTAATATTGTTCTGAGGGTAGAAATTCAAGTGTAGGAATAGAAGGTTAGTGTTTGCATTAATAAAAATGCAGACCATTGTCCTTTGCTAGCGTTGTTTCTGCTTTCTGCAGATAAGAAACTGCCTTTCTCTTTAAATTAGTTTATACTACCAAGGGTTACTTTTGCAGATTGGAAATAAATAGGGTTATACTTTTACAGCTGAAAAAAATGTTTCTACTGTTGAAATAAATGACTTATTCTGACAATAGAAAGCTGATTATACTATTGATAAAGAGGCTGTCAGTCAAATAATTCTCATTTATGTATTCAAAAATCTTAACTAATAGTGCAATGAAAAAAGCTTTAGTGGCTTTATTAAATTCTCGCTTTTCAGAGTAATTTTTTCCTTTGTAGCTGGAAATCATCTTCTGTTTGCAGCTTGCAGTCATTTCCCTGAGTAAAGTGATAGAGCGAGGAAGCTTAGAGTCTTTGTTTTGGTTGGGTTGCTCTGTTTTGTTGGCAGTTTGTTTTATTTTGGTTTTTAACACAATTTAGTCAAGTAGGGGGAATCCAGCTTGTGTGATCTAGTTTCAGTCTTTACAGATCTGTTTCTTTGGAAGAAGTTGCATCTTCAGAAGATAGCGAAGAGCCTTCGTGCTCTGTGGAGATGTGACCCACTAGCCTCTTTCAGTGATCCATCTGCAGACCACCAGTCTCAGAGGGTCGCTTGGCCCCCCAGCGCCGCTGGCTAGCAGGCACTGCTCCTCCCCAGTGTTCCTGGCTGAGGGATTTACCGCCTCTGGCATGAGCTGTGAGAAGTTAGGTGTGCAGCCAGTGTTAGTTTTATGAGCTGCCCCTTTGGTTCAGGAAGAAATGTCCTGAATGTTGTTTGTCCTCCCCTGATTGGGAGGTCTGAATGCTTTTTTTGACCGCAACTTGATTGAGGCCACAGTCTAAGCTCAGGTTGAGAGAGATGAGTCTCAGTTAAGACTTGCAGCAAGTCACAGAGGAAATGTCTGGTAGACCAGTGTCCTACACTATTTATTTTTTGTGTGCGTATTGCTGCCTCATGTCCTAGCTGATGGATCTTCATTTTGCTCTTAACTGAGCCAAGGGTACAACTGTTGAGCAGCTCTGTCATCAGATCTTCCCTGAGGAAAGCATCAAAGAAGTTAAAATTCTCCCTTGCCTTTCCTGCTTTCTTCCTGGAAATTTCTTTGTGCTTCAGGTTTCTCATGAAGACTCTTTCAAGTCTTTTGACCCAGCAGCCTTGCAAGACCTGTGCAAAGTAGTTCTTGAATGTGAAGCAGGGAGGTGACCTAGACTGAGTTCCTTTCCAGATAAGCCAAAGTTCTTGGGTGTCAATGGGAACGAGACTGGAACCTTTCCTGACACTTCAGCAGAGCACACCATTAACCTCACGAGAGCTATCACAGCTCCGAGGAGGGCAGTGGGTGAAATTTTAAGGTAGCTTTTGCTGTAAGAAGTGTGAGAAAATGAGAGCAGAGATACACAGAGAAGAAATTTTGGGGTGGGGGCGGGGAGAGCTCAAGAATTTATTCTGAGTCCACCTGTGTGTGTGTGCATACATTTATTTCTAATTAAGCACTGATGTTCCTCAAAGTACTCTCATTTGATAGCTCTGAGTGCCCTAATGATAATTACATTTACACTAACTGCAGAGCAGCATCAATACCGATATACAAATAATTTAAATCTGCCAGCCAGCCATCTTAGCTAATCAAATGGAGATTGCCCCCTGGCTCAGTCAGGGAGGACACAGAAGAACTCATCTACTTTGAGCAGGAGCTTCAGGAAGGGTGAATGTAGTGGCTCTTCCATCAGAGGTGTCCTCCTAGTAAAAAGGATACGAAGAGGAGTGAGCAGGCTGTGTGCAGCCTGCAGAAAGCTGTGCTGACTTGCACCAGCCTTGGGGGCTGGAGCATAGCCGTGTAACGTAGAACAAATAGTTCTTTAAAATGCATGAATTTAGTAGCCATTATTGCTTTTTTTTCAGCTCTCAAACAGAAGTGTCTCTAATTCCATCAAAAAGCAGAATTTTCTTGCTGCTAGATTGAAAAGGAAAATAGGTTTTAACCTTGAGGTGCTGAAACAGCAAATAAGATACTGTGTTCAGGTAAGGATCTGTGACCTGTAACAGGTGTGAGGGGCTGCAGAGGTGACCTGCTTTTACTTCACAGCGCAGAGTAGAGGGAACCTTGCTGAGTGCTAATTAATTGTTGCTTTCATGCAAAATAATTTTTACCTTCAAATAGCCTTGAAAGAGTTTTCCTAGTTTTCTCAGCTAGGAAAAGTTCACGTTCAATTACAACTCCATCAAATGGGATCGAATCCCAAGGACTGAGCTCTTCACAATTATGCATTTTGAACTTAAATATTTTTTCTTTATTTAAGCAAGCCATACCTAATTTAGAAGTAATGTTGTCTGTTTTAGTGCATCATTGTTTTTTGAGGGGCTTTTTTTACTACGAGAATACTTTTTTTGAGATTTTTTGTCGTAATGTTGTATCTAGTCTTCTGGGGGCTCTGTATGGAGTATTTTTATTGAGCTAGTAATATCATCTGACTCTGTGTCATCAACTTGCATGGACTTGCTCCTCATGCCCACTGTGGGATGGGAACATAATCATGAGGAGAAGATGGGGAACCACCTGCCAAGCTGGGAAAGAGCAGTTGGATGAGGCCCAGCATGCACAGGCTGTTATCTGGGCAAGCTCACCTGCAGTGGAGAGGGTGTGCAAGCCTGTGGTACTGTGCTACAGCACAGTTCCACCGGTACCTGGGCATGGGAGGGCCAGCTTGCCTCAAAGTGTGTGCTATAAGGAATTGTATGGCAATATCTGTGTTTGCATTGGTCCATCCATTACACAGCGTATGGAAATGGTTTTGTACAGGAGCAATCACCCACTCAAAATCCACAAATGAGACTCTTGGATACATAATACTTCAAAACACAGCGGAGCACATGGGAGATTTCTAGGCAGTATTTGTCATGGTGACAGGTAGAACTGAATGAGCAAAAGCCTCAGTTGGCTCTCAGTTCTGGAAAGTCCTAATTTGTGGTTATAGTCATGATGATAAAGCAATTAAATGCCAGTGCACATATATTTTCTATGTCTGTGAAGCTTCTGGCATAATTATATAATCAAAAATGCCATTAAAGAGCAATAATGTGATTAGTGCATCGCTTTGAAGACATACACAGCTTGGATGCTAAGTGCACAAAACAACAACTCCAAAATGTACTGCAGTGTTTTGGGACGCGTGTGACTGGATGGTGCTGTGGAGCGCTCTGCTGATGCCTAACGAATAGCGGTTACCTAGTCTTGTATGGCACCCTGATACTTCAGTGTTGCATAAATTATAGGAGAAAGGTGTGGAAGTGTGGCTTTTGTGCTGTACATTTCCAAGATCATTAATTTTAGGACTATCTTCTTTAAAACACTGAGTTCATTAGGGAGTGAGCCCTTCTCAGCTTTGAGCCCAAGAACAGCCTTTGGATCCTGTGACCAAAAACGTCTCCCTGTACATCATCCAGGCAGACTGGGGGCTGTTCAGCTCTGACCCTCTTGGTACACAGAGAGGATAGAGAAACTCCTTGTTCCTGGACCAGTGAAGCATCTGTTACATTAGAGCATTTAACTCAGTTCGTAGGAAAGCGAAGAGGGAGTTTTGAGAGAGGGTTTAATTTCCGCTGTCAATACAGAGCGTGACGAGCGCTAGCATCAGCTCTTCTGGCTGAACCGTAACGGGTTGGAGGTCCACTGATTGATTGAGAGTTGTCTAACCTTGAAGCGATGAAGACCTTGATGCATAGAGTTTGCTACTTACCCTATAAACACGGGTGAAACTGGTGAGTCAAGTGAATGTGAAATACACAGTAGATGGATTCATGGATATTAGGGTCAAAAGGGTCAACTAGATTTTTTTTCTGACTAGCTTTGTAGGGCATTAAGGAATCTGTCACCCGTTTATTCCTATATAAAGTTTAATAACTGTATTTAACTAATGCATAAATGTGTTACAATAATGCCTGTGTCTGTCACTGACTGAAATAGTCAGTTGTATTCCCACGAATATTTGAGTGAGGCAATTTCTTCTCTTTCTTAACCTTCTCCTGGAAAATAGGCACTTTGAAGAAAAGAAAATTGTCAGAAAATAAATGCTCAAATCAAAATGAAGCCGTTATTAAAATTAAATGCAAATAAAGAAATATGATGTTTTTCCTATGTGGTTTTCCATTAACAAAAAGCTAGATGAAATCTGTTTGTGTCAAATATTTTGATTTATGAAAGTTGTGCTTGAGGGGTGGAATTCAAGCAACTGTTATCGAGCTTAATGCGTCAATACCCGAAAATGGGGTAAAAAAGTTTTTATATTATTATTTCCGTGATTTTCAGGGAAAACTTACTTCCATAGTAGCCCTCATTTCTTACCCAGCCTCTGCTCGGGGTTGAACTTGGATCAGTTGCTTTTCATTCACATATTGATTTCTTTGTGCCTTCAGTAGTTCTGTGGAGTGTCAGCCCCCTTAAAGAGCGTTTTGCCTTTTTATTTGTAAGCTGAGAAGAGGCAGCAGATAGCAATGTGCTACAGCTTTACATTTAAATGAATTTGTATTGATTGTAAATAATGTAAAATACTGTTGTAAACAAACGCTGCCTGATGTCTCCCAGGTATGGAACGAGGAAAAGAAATATGTTCTCTGCCTGTCAATCCATGTGTAAGATATTCTGAGGCACCAGAGATGTTTACATCTCCAGCTAGATAAATCCTTTTTGCTGTGAATCCTTTTAGCTTAGAAAATCTAAACTCCAAGTTTGGCATAAGCTGTTAAAAACCACAAGACACTTCAAGTGATAATCCTGGGGTCCTGGCTAGCACCGCCTCTTTCGGTGAAACCACCCGCAAGAGCAAACCTTGCAAAAACATGAAGATCTATTCCCAGGGTGCGAAGCCTGTTATTTTTTTTTTTTCCCCAGTTCTGTGTGGATGGGTATTTCTGGTTTTAGACCTCACACTTTCAGTCACGGGCACAATCCTGTCTTGTATCTGCTAAGATGTGCTGTGTCATTAATGAATGATACAAAGGCTGGTTTGGTCCCATCAGCCCATGGTGTAGCTCATCACTTTTGAGCATTTCAGGATCTAGATTAACGCAGCAGACATGGGATTTCCAATTCCATTTAATCAGATAAATAGAAGAGTGCTTGTTGAATAACTTGCGTTGTATTCCCTGTTTGCTGGGTTGATGAGAAACAGCTTTGACAAAAATAGTCTAGAGGTAGAAGCACTTATGTAACAGCTGAAACTACTCATGTCACAGATCTACAAAGTATAAAAGATGTGTAAAGATCTACCGGAAGGAAAAGTGTTCCAGAATTTACCTTTTCTGGTTGATTCTTGAGACCATGGATTGGTCCGTGGCCATGGTCTCTTCTTGCTCAGTATCACCACAGTTCTGTGTGAGCAGAACGGGCCAGATGCGGTGGCTGGTGAATGGATCTGGGCAGATGCTCAGAAGGTCTGCCCGTGACTCCGGAAATTTGATAGTACCCTGCATGAAAGGGGCAGAATGTTTGTAGAGGGGGTCAGGCATGCAGTTAAATGCAAACATAATAGTTTTCCTTGTAGTCTTTTCAAAGCTTGGATTTAGAAGTCTATTATGCAAAAGAGCAACAAATTACAGCTGTAGATCTGTTTTATGTTTCGCTTTCAGGACTCAAAGTACCTTTTTAGAAACGTTGATTTTAAGAAACAACAAACTGCCATCTAGGTGTATGTTTATTTCCTGGCTGGAGAATTTTCACGTGTCTGAGAGTAACACAAATGAAATGACAGTGCAAAAGGGCTGCAAAGAGTTAAGAGTCCACAATAGCAGGTAGTTCAGCTGGGGGTGAAAGGCAGCACTGAGCTCATTTTGACGGGTTCATCCCAGTATTGCCTGCCCTTCTGCTGCGTGCAGAGCCTGCATCTGGTTTCTCGCTGATGAGGGAGATGGTGGTGCCACAAATCCAGCAGCCTGGGCAAACTGTCTGTCAGCGGAGAGCTGTTCTGGACCTGCTGGGGACTCTTTAGCCCAGGCTTCGAGAGGACAGGGAGCCATGTGTGGGTTGGTAGTTGGGGAGAATTCTCAAGCTTGGGGTGTATAATGAGCACAGGACAAGATGACACCAGCTTTATTTAGACAGTGCTTACTCTCACATGTAACGAGCCCTTTAATTAGGTTTTCACAATGTGACAAAAAGTGTCTCATTAAAATATTTATAGTTGGGGTTTGATTTGAGTCTTCATCACATATATAAAACAAAACTTGTCATCTGAGGTAAAGCATCTGGCAAGTCGGTAAGTGTTAGCTCATGAATCGAGCGTGACTATTTTGGGATTGGGAAGTCACTCAGATATAGTGTGGATATGTCTAAGGAGGGATGTGGCGAAAACGAGGATGGTGAGTGTAGGGTGTGGTTTTACTTAAGGCTTTGTTCAGGCCAACAAGTTTAGACACGAGTTTATCCAGCTGCTTTTCCAAAGTTTGAGTCGACAGATACAGGTGTCCATGGAAGCCCACCACCCCCCTGGGGATTTATAGGTGACACATGTGGAAATTAGACTTGTAAGGTGGGCTCACGTCTTAAGGCAGTTGGGGATTGCAGGTACACAAAGGTTTCCTCCACATTATTGTCCCTGTTCATGGGGAAAATATAGAATTCCTAATTATTTGTTGTTCAAAGTCTTGCTTTTTTTAAATAGACTGACTAATATCGCTGACTGATAATAGTCAGTGAGGGAGAGGGCGAAGAAGCCTGTGGAGAATCTAGAGGTGAGTAGCAGCACACTGGGACCTGTTTCTGGGTCCCTGGATTCCCTGGCTGTGTGTCCTACCCCACCTCCTGAGGTCCCCCTTGGACAAGCAGCACCCCCAGTGAGTAGCTAGAAATCCTTATAGATTGGAAACCTTGTGCTCTGTGATGGGACAGGAAAATATTTTTTCTCTGTGGAGCCCTCCCAGCCCCATTCCGCATCCTGAAACGGAGCAGACACACAACTGCGTGATTTGTTTTAATTTTGTTGGAAAGTTTGCCAGTGTTTCTGCTTTTTAATTTTTCCGGCGTTATTTGTAAACCCTTGCAGAAAACCTCTTTCTTTCCCGTAGCAACTCTTTTAGGATGGCTTGTTTGATCTGTTGTCTTATCTAAGATTATGGCTAATTACTCGAACGAACTTTTTTTCCAAGGCCTTTTTCCCCCCCCTTTTAAGTATCATCTCACGGGGTGAAATTTCTTCTTCTTTTGATTTTACTCCATCAGAACTGAGCTTTCATCAAGACATGCCTCAGAATCTGAAGGGAGCAGTTAGTGCAAAACGAAGCCTTTAGATTTTTTCCCTTTTTATGCTAAAGCTGAAGGATGAAGCATATGGGAAAGAAAATAGCATTAAATCTCCCACTCCAAAAGGAAAAGCACTCAGGATCCGGCCGGTGCAGGAGAGGTTTGAGCTGCATGCTTCATTTACTACTTTGTGCAGACATAACAAAGAATTTACTTTAGTCCCCTTGGTACTCAAACAACCTATTGCGCTGTAGGCAGAGCGAAAGCAATGAGCCTAGTGTTACAGTACAGCCGTGAACTGGGAATTAAGGTGGTTTAAAGACAAATGTTTCCTTAATAATCTCATAGTATAGACCTAGTTCCTTTCCATTTTAGGTTTCCCATTTCTGAAAAAGGAGCTTTTGTGCAATGTGCCAATAGCTTTATTTGAATGAAGCATAAAATGGGCACTTGGCAGAGATTTTAATTAATAATTCAGAAAATAAAAAAAGGGGGGGGGGGG
>NW_010389308.1:58015-67219 GCF_000710305.1 Buceros rhinoceros silvestris
GAAAAAAAAAAAAGGGGGGGGGGGGATCCTGTCAGCAGATCTTTGTGGATTATTTCTTTTAATATAAGAAAAGGTGTGGAGGGGGAGATGTCAGAGCCCTGAAGTGAGTTTTCACTTGGAATTAGTGAACTGGTTCTGTTAAGGATGGAGAAATTCTGGCATGTTGCTCAATCTAAACTAAATTTTGGATTTGAGACTTTTATACCTTTCATACGTTATTACCCTCTAGGAACAGATGAAAAGCCCCAAAAGGGGGGCTGTAAGACTCTGATCTACACCCAGCACAGTGTGGTTCATCATGGCCATTTATGTAGCAGCGCGTTGTTATGTCGCAAAACACAGCCCTGTTACTAGAGTAATGGGAGTAGATAAAAAGCTGATTGAAAGGCAGAGGGTTCTGTGTGCATGCATCTCGTTATATTGACAAGCAGAAAAATATTGAAAAGCACTGGAGCATTTAATTGAGTTTGTGAAAAATGTCCGGGTACGTATGGCTGGGCCGCGTGTGCAGTTTAAGCATTTGTGCTTGCAAATGAAGTGGGCACATCTATTCTTCAGGTTGTTTTTATGGGTTTTTTTCTCCATTAGAAATGCCAAGTAAACAACTTGCTGCTGTCCCGCCCCTGCCCCAGGAGCCAAAACAGCTCGTATGTTTTTTGAGACAGCTATTCAGACCTCGAAAAAACACAAGCAGAGAAAAATGGATTTGTCTATAAGCCATTGAGGAGAGAGTGGTAGAAATCAGGGAAATTTAATTAAACAGAAAAGGTCAGATGGATTCAGCTCTCCTCCCACCATGTTGTCTAGGCTAAATTATCTTAGGTAAAGGTATGTCTTGGGGGAGGGGACTTTGGTTAAATTCATACACAGGTGGGGTCTGTAAATACTGAACATAAAAGTATTATTCTAAAGCTCATGTCTATTGTCTAATCTAGAAATACTCTGTAAAAACAGTTTTATTTTCTTTCTCTTCTGGCAGCTCTGATTAGGCAGTGCTGTGTTAAGGAGGCTGAAAAGTTCTTAAGGAACCAAAGCTTGAGTGCCCCTTGTCTCTCTCCCTTCTTGACTTCCCAGTAATTTGTCAACCATCTGGCCAGCTTCACTACCCCATTCCAGATTTGCTGGCAAGAAGTAAAGTATCAAAGATGATCCTGCAAGGGTTATAGGTGGGCGTGTGAGGAGAAATCTTCTACCAAGGGGGAAAATCTGTCTCATATCTTAGACCTTATTTGACTCTGGAGCATCTTGGTGGCAGAAACCTTAGAACCACTTCAGCGGCAGGGAACTCTTGTCTTAGTTCATGGTGGGAGCCAGCGAAGTGTGGGGAAGCCAGGCTTTGTTAGTGCTGGTATTTCCAGATCTTCCTGTTTCATTAGTGGTAAAGACGCTGCTAAGGGCATTGCCCAGAATTTCATGTGTTTGCAGCTGGGTGATTTGTAGATCTTCCAAGTGCCTTGTTCTCTGATGGTACGAACAAGTGCCATTTGTTTTCTACTTCAACAAAAACTCAAGTGTGTCCCTGACCTGAGAAAATATTTTATTTTTAACGTGTGTTAAAAATAATATTTGGGCACTTCTAATGTAGGTTCTTCTGCAAAGTATGGAAACAAGTTCAGTGTTTGGTCTCGTCAAGCAATGTTGTGATTTTACTAGCAGCTGAATCTTCTCCCAGGGCTGCCCTCTCCCCCTGTAATGGCAATGCACTCTTTTAATTCATATCAGGTTGGGTCTCTAAAGTTTTTGCACAATTCTATAGCCTAAAGAGATCTTTTTGTGTGAGGTAGCACTGAGGCAGAGTTTTCTCTTGCCCAGTCCTTCATTGTGATATTAGCACTTTGTTAGTTGTCCCTGTATTTCAGTAAAACAATAAAAAGGTGGTGAGTGAAATGGGCAGCAGAAGCAGGTGTGGAATGTTAGGTTTTTTGTGGGTGGAGAGCTATTGTGGTATTTAAACTGTAAAGGAATTTTTCTGGACTACAACAGTGATTGCTGTCAGCTAACAATCAGCTCATTATTCAGAAGACTTTCATTCCATTCAGCCTTATTTCTTCATATCTTCTGGTTTTCTTAAAAATTTTTAGTCAAAAGTCCTGTTTCCTGAGGTCTCCAGTGTTCCTTGAGATCCTGGATTTAGTCCCAAGAGGAGTTTTGAAAATTTTTGTTTCATTCAAACTGAAAAAAGCCACAAGTTTGAGCATAAGGACTTGCAAGCCTAATTATTTCTGAAGTGTGTGTTATAGAGTAAGACCTAGTGACTGAAGTGTCATATGTCTCAGGGAGTACTTTTATGGTAAGGATGGGGAGGAGAGGGCTTAGCAGATCTTGGGGCCGGGTGGCTAGCAAACACAGGCCTGTTGGCATGTGGAGGTAGCATCTGTCCCTGATGCAGAACTTCTCCTGATTAGACGTTTTGAAGCACATGTTGGTACTAGTGAGTGGAAAAATCTGCTTCAGCTTTGAACTTAACTGAATTAAAGAGAGTGTAAATTTAAAGTTGGCTTCTGAGAAGAGATTGTCTCTTTAATTGTACCCATTTTTGGCAAGTAAAATCTGCATTTGCCTGTTTAGTCTAATTTCAGAGAGATCCTTTCACTTCCGTATGTGGAAATGAAATTATATCCCAGACAGTTCTGTGGACCATTTGCATTGTGTTTTCGAAATTAGACACTGCAATTGCTAGACTTGGTTTTGCACTGGGTGGCTGTCGGTTTTTCCTGGCTAGGCTGCAGCTTTAAGTCTTCACTTGTTCATAGTTTAAGATGCTTTGCCTCAAGGTCAGATGTTGAAAGTTGATTTCTTGTGCAACTTGAAGAACTGTATAAAAATGTTTATGAATTTTAAGCCTCATACTTTATGAAGCTTCCTCAAGTAATCTTTGGCTCTTGAGAATTTCTCACTTGTGACCAGTGGAGTTTTCTTCCTCCTGCTGTAATATCGTTATTGGCTTGTGGTTAAGCTCCACTGAAAGATTAAGAAGAGTTGAGCGATGGTGGCGTCAAGATTATGGGTTGAATGTGACAAGCTCCACCTGTAACCTGCCTGACCTCAGCAAAGGCAACACGGTTTGCTTACTCTATTCCTGAAGAAAAACCTAAATATGATTATTTCCCTCCAAATGATGACTTGCATGCAACATAGTTTCTTTTGATTGAACGCTAGAGTGTGTGGCCAAAGACAGTACAGTCTGTGGGCTGTTAAAGCGGCAGCTTAGGTATCTTGGAAACTGCTTAATAAAATGATTATGGAAAGGAAAGCCACCGTGTGTACTGCACCTGAATTCTGATGACACCCCGCGGTGTCTGTTTTGACGGTAGCGGTGGCAGCCGGCGCAGAAGCCGTTCTGCGTGATTGTTAGCTGCAGGAAGCTGGTGTTTTCATTTATCTGCATGCCACCAAGTTTCCCTCAGACGTTCCACACCTGTACTGGCTTGTTCAGTACCTGAAGATTAGTTAAAGCCAGCTGTTGGGGTAAGGAAAGGCCCTTTGTCATACTACTTTTATTTTTGTTGTCTTGCGGTGGGAGCTTTCTTTAGGGGTCTGAGGCAGCTGCTGGGAAGATACATCAAAATTGAAAGGTGGGCAGCGTGAATGCTTGGGAGTTTGGGGTGTTTCTCAAGGAAGGGAAAATATCCTGCCTTTGTGGAGATTGCCATGTGCTCTGTGTTTAAATACAGGTCTCTTGATGACCTATACGTTAGCCGGAATAGTTAAACAGCAGGAGCACTGCTGATTGGAAGCAAGATTTTCACTTACGTGTGTGATTAGGGCACAAGGGATTTCTGTTGCCAAAAAAGAGCCCACGTTACAGGAATTGGTACCGGCCAAAGTGTGGTGGTTTGCTTTTCTGTTGTCCAAGTAGTATTTCACAAGGAGTCCCTTCTGGCCGCCAGCCAGGAGCTGTGCCAGCCGCCTGGGTAAGCCAACCCACTTCAACAAATTGTTCCTTCCTTTCTTTTGCTCCCTACGTTAATTTGGCTGCTTAACTCTAAAAGGGTAACTGTTTAATTTTGATCAAAGCTAGCGAAAGGGGAGGCTTTTCATGCTGTTTCTGTTAGGAGGGGGGAGTTGCAGACGAGTGTTTTGAGTGTGGCAGTCCCATGTGAGTGCAGGGGGAGTGGGCATCCCTCTTTCCTGGGGAGGCACGGTGCTTTCCTTTGCACAGCCTTTCCATGGGTGCAGAAGCATCTCTGTGGGTGTTCCTCAGGGACTGCCTTCCGGGATTTGCACAGGCCATGTCCAGTATTGCTATTTTTTTCTCTTGCTTTCCCATTAACCTTTAGTTCTAGCACAGCAGGGCAGTAAATCCTCCCATCTCCTGAGTGTACTGAGATCGCATGGTGATGTGTGTTGGTGTTTCAGGTGTAATGGGCAAAACCAGGTGTGGCTCTTCTGGAGTCTGTATGAAGAGTAGGAAGCCAGTGTGATCATCGCAGTATTCTGAATTGCTTCTAACAACCCTTATTTACCTGACTTTGTCAGAAAATTGCTGCTTTACAGGTAGTGCAGTCTGTCCACTGAGTCATCAGCATAGTTTTTTTGCTGGCCATTATTTTTTTTTTGTTGAGATTTCAAGCATGGTTGGAGGTTTGAAGCAGCTGGTATTGAATGGTTGAAAACAAGACTACAAAGAAGCTCCAGAACTGCTGGTTGCATTGATTGCTTTAAACCTTTTAACAATGTTGTTTTACCACAAATAAAATGAAAGTTTTCTTTTTTACTTCACATTAAGTCCTTTAGTTAGAGGACAAGATTTAGTTAGTACACGTAACTTACTGTACACAGAGTGTTCTGGAGTTAATACTGCGTTAAACTAGTAACTGTTCCATTAGCCATATTAACAGATCCGTAACCAGAGCATGGAAATTTGTTGTCTCTTAATATCATTGGGTTTCAGCTTTGTTAGAGCTTGGCATTATTAGAAAAAACAGGTTGGTGTGTCTGCAGGCATGCCTTATAGTATGCAGACCTTTTAATTGCCCTTGTTGTTGAGAAATTAATTTATATTGAATTTGAAAAGCGATAGCTGCTGAAGCGTGTAATCGGGTTGGGATGTGTTCTGCAAACGTGAGTCCACAGCCCCTATTGCGACAGCTGCTATACCCCCTCTGCTCTGCCGTGTGCTGCAGAGATACGGACAGAGCGAGCATCGGGGGGTGTGGGGGGGAAGATGTTTGACTGGGTCAGCAAGGCTCTCTTCTGCATTTAATGAAGAATTAGGTGATGTTAATGCTATTGTGATAGTTGAGATGCCTCTTCCACTGCGAGTTCTGCTTTTGAATGAAGGTAAACACCTATTTATTCTGCAGCAGAGTTGAGCTCTGTGGTTTTAACTCCCCCGGAATTACTTCCTGGAATGAAATTTCTAGTCCTGAGTTGGTTTTGGAGGATTTTTTCCCCTCATATGATTTTGTACGTAAAATTGTGATATCTCTTTGGAGCATAAAACATATACTGCTGTGTGTGCTTTAAAAGTAAATCCCCCACCTGCTGTTGGTCAGCAACAGCTCCCTGGGTGGGTCAGGCTGTCAGAGCTGAAGTGTTTCCTGTGAAGTCTGGAAGTGATGCTTTGACAGGCTTCTTGAGAGCACCCAAATCTGAATTCACTTGTTTTCCTTTTCTGACCTCTCATAATGAACATCGAGTGGTCAAGGATCCTGACACTGTTTTCTTGAATGACATGAGAAGTGTTTGCTCCTTTCTGGATGTTTCAGCATCCTGAGAATTCCAGTGCTGCCGCAAGGCATCTTCTTGAGTACAAACCTCTCGAATTCAGATGGTGGCTTGTACCAGGACCACTGTAGCACTGTGTCTGGTCTCTGTACTAGCACCCAGTAAAACTGAGACACCCTGGAGAATTAACCGGTGATTAAAATGTTTGTTTGAATCCTTTGTAGCAAACAGCTTAAGATGGGATGTGAACAATCGTCCATAAATACCTTATGAATCTGAGAGACTGGGGAGGATAAGCACAACTAACTAGCAAGTCACACTCAAAACTTACTGCAGGTCGCTTTGTAGCTGATGAAGAGGTGCTGTACGATAGAACTTGCTGGACTTTGAAGTTGGTAAACACCAAGTTTTCCAGAACACTATAGGGCATATACTTGGTTAATCCTCATTTTATTCCTCTCTTTTCTCCTTGAATATGGAGGAGTTCTGAGAGCCCATGTTCAAAGCAATCCATCAGCTTCTCGGTTTGATTTCACACAGCTTGGCTTGTGATTGTTGGCCAATCCCACTGTCACCATCTCCCGTGTGGCTCCTGGCTGAGTTCTCTTCTGGGTCACTTTCCCTCGACTTGTTGGGAGCAGGCAGAAGGGGTCAGTGATTTGCATGCGCTACTGAGAAGAGCTCGGTAGGAAATTCCCCTGCAGCACTTGCTGGGGCTGGGAAGGCAGAATGTGGCTTTCTCTTGGATTTAGCCAAAAGTCCAGTCTGATTCCTGGAGGCGTGATTTGATGCTCTGGGAAGAACCCAACATGATGCCCATGGTATAAGGACGAGCTTGCTTCAGAATCTATGGCTGCTAGGCAGTTACTTTGCAGGCTGTGTTTGCGGTTCCCCCTGTTTGTCATCCTGGGATGACTCTGCTCCTCAGACGTGCTGGCTGTGCTCCCATCCTGAGGAAGGAGATGCTGCGTGTGGGGTCCTTTTGGGTGGCAACTGGAGAGCCAAAGGCTGGGTTTCTTTCTGCACTGCAAACAGCCATGGCCCAGGGCCCCGAGAGGGCAGTGTCCTCCCGGGCTGCTGAACAGTGTTGTTTGAGGAACAGGCTCCTACAGCAGGCACCGGTTGGTGATCAGTTGCCCCAGCACCTCCCAAACATTGTACTTTTTCTAAGCTGCAAGAATGAATTGAGTGCTTTTAGGAGAAATAAGTACAGGAGCATGTAAATGACAAAGTAAAATACTGCATCCTTGATAAAACTGCAAAGTAATCCTGAAATCCTCTTTTAATATTCTCCAGTGTGGTTTGCCCTATTTCGAGAAATTACACTGATGCTGTTAAGATTGTTAATTTCTTTCACCATTGCTGCTACTGTGACTGCTGTGCTGTTATTTATAAAAGTTCAGCTTAATACTAGAGACAGGGAAATAACCTCCAAAAATGCCTTTTGCTATCTTTGGAAGAAATACGGGTTTCATTTTACACATAAATATTGGCTAAATGTGTGCATTGCCACTGCAAGTACCACCTGTAGGTAAATGGCTGCTGTTTCTGCAGAGAACCGGAAAAGCTCTATTTTCCCATTACAAATGGGAAAATCCACAGGGCGATATTGGATTAATTGACAGGCAGCCATGCACGAGTAATCCTGTACTTCCAAACTTAAATAACAACTGCTTTGGAACAGTTAGAGTAAAGATTTTTATATTTATTGAAATTAATCCAAAATTCAGAGCTGTGTCAGTATGCAGCAAAGAAATAAGTGATCGTTAAACAAAATCCACAGCCTTGTCTGTGCTGCACAGAACTTGTGTACCAACCTTCTTTAAAAAAATCATGGCTGGAGTAATTGCTTTTCTTTCTTCTTTGGCGTAGAACGGCTCCAACATCACAGTTTAGAATGGGAAGAAAAATGCTTTAAGTGGTTTTACTTAACTAATTACATGGTTAGGCATGTAATTTAAATAAAATAGCTTGATTTGTTAATAAGTTGTTTAAATTAATAGGGGGAGGTGGAAAGCGCTCCAGCAGTTTATCTTATACTGTGTTAAACTGCAGGGGTATATTACATATACATCCTGTGTTTAACGTAGCAACTGGATTTTTGGAAGTAAAGACCAAAAAGAGACATTAAACCTCTTGTAAGATGTATTTCTCTTCTTCGCAAAAATGAATCAGTGGAAGGAAATCACACTATATGTGTGTATTTTTATTCTGTTTACTCTTACGCAAATCAGGCTGTGGTAGGGAATTTGTTGCAAATTCTCATACAGACTAATTTGATATTGTCCTAGATGTACACTTGAATATTTAACAAAAGCAACAATGCCAGTGAATAGATGACATTAAAAGTATTATTTTTTGCGTAATTTATGTTCAGCGATGCTGATATGAGGCTTCACTTCATCACCCACTTACGGAGTGCTAGATGTCTCAAATCTCATTAAGCTATTTATTCATTGTAATGAATGATTTTAATGTACTGTATTAAGGTTATGCCACACTGCACTGTTCAAAAATCCATCTTACTGTACATATTTTAATGTTTGCAGCCAAATTAATACCTTTATTACTGCCTCAATGGTTGAGTGGACACTGTTCATACATTAATCATTGTTGTCTCTGCGTCATCCCGCTCCTTTGCTCAAGTTAATAATGCCACATTCCTTGATAGAGATGTAGTAATCTCGCCATCTCTGTATGCAAAACCTCACGTCAGGGGCTGGTAACGGTGCTGCTCAGGGGTCCTTAGCTCCACAGAACGTGCGGTGTTTCCCCGTGCGTTGTCAGGAGCACATCGAGTGCTGAGGTCAAAAGCACGCTTCCTGCAGCCCCTGCTGACTCCCTCTCCAAAGTCCTTCGGACTGTTTGCTGTGCGCAGCAAAGACAACCAATAATACTTCATTTCAACTGCCTGCTGCTGGTGCAGTGAAAACGCTTCTACTCCTGCAATAAAACTGATCAGACTTGCCCATTAGCTGCATTTTCAAAAACACACTAATTGCCAACTGCCAATGTTAGGGTGGCTGGTAGGGGGGTTGTACCTTCCTGTTAGCGTGGCAGAGGGCAGCTGGCAACTGTTATCACTGAACTTGCAAATTGTGAATGTTCACTTCATAGGGCTTAATAAATAATGTCTCTTGGGTTGATTCAGTCTCTTCCCTGAGTTTCTTCACTCCTGGTTCTGTGTCACCCACTCAGTGTTTGAAATTGCAACCGTGTAAAAGGTGATTGGAAATTGCTCTGCTGGGGTGGGGGGGAGGGGAAGGGGAGTTAAAAGCTGTATTTTACTGAAAAACAATTGTGGAAAACTTGATTAAATGGGCTTCAGATAATGAAGGACTGATTTGGTCCTGTGATCGTCGATGATGTTGATGGCAAAGGCTTACTTCAAGTCCAGCAAAATCAGGAAATGAGAAGTAAAGCATTGTCTTGGATGGTAGCTGAATGGATTGCCCAAATGTTAATTACCCCAAATCTTGGTTTTTTGCACAATATTTAGAATTAGTAGCGGTAGTTTTTAGCCTTAGATGAGCC
>NW_010389308.1:67356-69060 GCF_000710305.1 Buceros rhinoceros silvestris
CAGCAACTAGTTTCTAGGTGGAGGTCTGACATGGAGATGAAATTACTTTGCTGTCATATACAGTACCTGGAGGGAATTGCAGGGTGAAGTACAAAAATCTCAAACTTGCTTTGAATCACAACTGCCATAAATGAACAGAAAACATTCCTGAAGATTACCGGGAAAACTTTTGAGGCTCACAGGCTCCTTGGTTTAAGTCTAACTTCTAGCATTATAAAAGTGGACTTGGGCATTTAAAAGACAAATGCAGTTAAACCTTCCTTGCCCGTAAGTTTCTCTTAGTTGGTAAGCACTGTGCTACCAGGAGGCATTAGTGGAGTGCTTGGACTCCGGACAGTTTACAGCACCAGGCTCTTGAGGAGTTTGCGCTGGACTGATGTGCACAGCATTGGTGTGCTACTGAGCAAGCTGAAAGAATTCCCAGCGATCCCAAATTTTGGCCAGGTTTTCTCCTAGTTGACAGAATGCCAGTGAGCCAGGGAAGAAATTTAGAGGGGTTATCTTGGCAATATATTAAGCTCTTTGAAGCTGACAGCTTTGTTGCAGAGGTCATCTAGGAGGAACAAGAAAGGGGCCCTGTGATTTAAAGATGGACTGACAGATATGAGTTCTTTCCCTTTATTGAATTATAACGTTAGTTGTGTTCCATTACTACTCCGAGACTGGAAACCTCCATCGCAAATTGGAAGAAATGGATTTTACTTAGTAAAGACAATATTTTTTTTTTTTCTGTTCACAACCACTTTTCAAGGGTAGCTCAAGTGTAAGCCAGCATATGGGTTGGACCTGACTAATGAAATTAAGTTAGCTCAGCATACTGCACAGAAGCAATGTGAATGCAAGCACTGAGTATAATTTTTTTCCCCAGTGATGAATTTGCCGAGTCATCAACCTTGCAGTTCATAGGCGAAGGGGTTTGCTCAGCTCAACTCAGGGGATGCAAAATATTGGAGGTGTTATCTGTTTAGTTGGGCTTAGGTTTGAAAGGGAAATCACAAGAACAGTTTCACGGTGTAAATTTTCTACCTAGTTGCATGGCTATAATAATAATAATGGATTCCCTTTTTAGTCTTGTTTTCCATCTAATTTATTTCAGTTCTGTCTGCTGCTCCGTACACAGCAGAAAGGTTATCTTGCCTTTTATGTTCTACTTTTGACAGCATTGGCTCCATTTTGACAAAGCTGTATCATCAGCTACGGTCAGCAGCCTTCTAATGTAATTAAAGAGGAGAAAATCCTTAGGAAGACTGCACCGAATGTACACAATTATTTTGGATAGCTTTATGTTCAACAAAGATAATTGGCAAGTTTGAAAGTGCATCTTTTCTGCTGTGTGTGAAATGGCTTGTATGATATGGCTTAAACAGTAAATGTATTTAGTGTCCAAGCTTTCATATCAACCTTGAGTAATGGGACCAGAGAAGAAAGACTAGACTGGGTCAAAGGCTGTTGGTCCTATGGCTTTGAAGAAACCACCCAATTTCTCTTTTCCTGTCCAAAAATGTCTTCATAAAACTGGGTAGAAGTTGGGGAGCCAAGCTGCAGTTGGGTTTCTGGAAGAGCTGTGGTTGGGACATCCATAGTACAATCAGGGAGGTGGAGGAGGAGGTGAAGGCACCTCGCACCCCCTCAACCTCATATGCAGCTTTAATCAGAATTGTTTAAGAGGCTGTTGGTGAAAACCTGTTTTAAAGCACTTGAGCA
>NW_010389308.1:69164-70024 GCF_000710305.1 Buceros rhinoceros silvestris
GCTGAAGCTCTCCCACTGGTAACGTTTGAACTACCTCCTCTTGCCAAAGCTGGTGTGGATCCGGGAGAAGGTGAAGTAAAAGGAGTCTCCTGATCTAAGAGGTCATGCAGGAGGTTAAATATTCAGCTGGGTTCATGTCAGTAAGATGTCATTTTAAGTCTATGCAGGTTTATATCTTGAGCACTGATTGCAGCTGTGTGTAATCTAAGAGAAGGGTAAACATCCCAGAAGAGCTGTAGAGATGCGATGCTCGTGCCTTGGCCAGCCTTAGCAGTTTGCGAGGGAAGTGTTTCTGGCAGAGCAACTCATACAGACAGACGAGAACCAACATAATTTGAAGTGGGAGAAGGTGCAGAGGAGGTTTATTAAAGGGAAAATGGAAAGTATAAGAGCTTCATTTGGTACCTGCAGAACACATTAGATCTGACAACAGCAGCTGATGAAGGAGGCCCAGGTGCGGGCGCGTGGCCCCACTGGCTTGTTGACAGAGCACTGCTGGGAATAACAATGGTTTTCGGTGGTGACTGATTAGGTACGGCACTTCTGTCGCTCCCTGTCGTGGACCAGAATGGCAGCCTCCTGTGTCCCATAAAAATGGTCAAACCCTTCTATCAGACTGAGGAAAAAATTTAGGAAGCAGGAAAATGAGTTCTGTGTAACCCTGAATGCTTTTCATGGATGCTTTCAGTATAAATTATCTGTACGGCTTGAGAGATGCCACACGTAACTTTCTGAATGCAAGGGAGTGTATTTATGTAGTTAGATCTTACACAGATATTTATGTAAGAAAAATGCAGGCTGACTTTAAACATCTTTTTTCTTTCTTTGGGGGGGTGAACCTGCTAAGTTTGTTTTTAGGG